>NW_022610657.1:0-16346 GCF_000309985.2 Brassica rapa
TTTAAATCTAAATACTTCAAGATTCAACGGCCATCTTTAACCATCAACCTTCATGTAATAGAACCACAACTTTCATGTAATAGATAAGTATTTTCGATTTCAATATTTCTTAATGTATTTTGGATACATATTAGGAATTGCGATCATGTTTGTACAAGAGCTTTCGAGGTTTTGAAGTTTCGGTTCTATCGGATAATCCATTTAGATTCGGGTTCGGTTCGGATAAACCCATAACCCAAACTACACAAAACAATGACCCCATTCGGTATTTACGTCGGGTTCGGATCGGTTCGGATTTCATTTTTATCGATCGGATTCGGTTCGGATTTTGGGTTTCGGTTTATTTGCCCAACCCTAGGCTTCATTATTAGAGCATTTACCGAAAAATCAGTATTTTCGTAGGGTTACCCCATAGATTTTGAGAAAAATTCAAAAATATGAAAATTCTGTTTTAATGCATAATTGCATCATTCACTAACATATGATGAAGGTCAAAGAGGTTGGAACTTTTGTTGTCTCCATTTCCCTAGAAAATACGATTTTATAGTGGTTAGTACACCAATTTAGTGAGTATTATGAAGTTTTACTAAATTAATTGACAAAAATTAAAACGATGCCCATGTACCATGAAAATGAGTTTAATATACATTAATACAAATGTAGAATGTGTTTAGAAATTTTAAAACAACCCCAAAGATCATATGCTTCATTATTAGAGCATTTACCGAAAAAATTCAGTATTTTCGTAGGGTTAGCCCATAGATTTTGAGAAAAATTCAAAATATGAAAAATCTGTTTTAATGCATAGTTGCATCCTTCACTAAAATATGATGAAGTCAAAGAGGTTTGGAACCTTTTTTGTCTCCATTTCCTAGAAAATAGCTATTTTATAATGGTTAGTCCACTAATTTAGGAGGAGTATTATGAAGTTTACTAAATTAATTGACAAAAAATTAAAACGATGCCCATGTACCATGAAAGAGAGTTTAATATACATTAATAAATGTAGAATGTGTTTAGAATTTTTAAAACAACCCAAAGATCATATGCTTCATTATTAGAGCATTTACCGAAAATTTCAGTATTTTCGTAGGGTTGTTAGCTCATAGATTTTGAGAAAAATTCAAAATATGAAAATTCTGTTTTAATGCATAATTGCATCCTTCACTAACATATGTGAAGGTCAAAGAGGTTTGGAACTTTTTGGTCTCCATTCCCTAGAAAATAACGATTTTATAGTGGTTAGTCCACCAATTTAGAGAGTAGTATATGAAGTTTTACTAAATTAATTGACAAAAAGTAAAACGATGCCATGTACCATGAAAATGAGTTTAATATACATAATACAAATGTAGAATGTGTTAGAAATTTTAAACAACCCCAAGATCATATGCTTCATTATTAGAGCATTTACCGAAAAAAACAATTTTTAGTAGGGTCATAGATTTTGGAAAAATTAAATTAGAAAATTACCATAGTTTGAGAAAAATTCAAAATATGAAAATTCTGTTTTAATGCATAATGCATCCTTCACTAACATATGATGAAGGTCAAAGAGGTTGGAACTTTTGTTGTCTCCATTTCCCTAGAAAATAGCGATTTTATAGTGGTTAGTCCCCAATTTAGGGAGTATTATGAATTACTAAATTAATTGACAAAAAATTAAACGATGCCCATGTACCATGAAAATGAGTTTAATATACATTAATACAAATGTAGAATGTGTTTAGAAATTTTAAAACAACCCCAAAGATCATATGCTTCATTATTAGAGCATTTACCGAAAAATTCAGTATTTTCGTAGGCCCATAGATTTTGAGAAAAATTCAAAATATGAAAAATCTGTTTTAATGCATAGTTGCATCCTTCACTAACATATGATGAAGGTCAAAGAGGTTTGGAACCTTTTTGTCTCCGTTTTTCTAGAGAATAACGATTTTATAGTGGTTAGTCCACCAATTTAGGGAGTATTATGAAGTTTTACTAAATTAATTGACAAAAAATTAAAACGATGCCCATGTACCATGAAATGAGTTTAATATACATTAATACAAATGTAGAATGTGTTTAGAAATTTTAAAACAACCCCAAAGATCATATGCTTCATTTTAGAGCATTTACCGAAAAATTTAGTATTTTCGTAGGGGTTAGCCCATAGATTTTGAGAAAAATTCAAAAATATGAAAAATCTGTTTTAATGCATAGTTGCATCCTTCACTAACATATGATGAAGGTCAAAGAGGTTTGGAAACTTTTTCGTCTCCGTGTTTCTAGAGAATAGCTATTTTATAGTGGTTAGTCCAACAATTTAGGGAGTATTATGAAGCTTTACAAAGTTAATTGACAAAAAATTAGAGCGATTCCCATGTACCATGAAAATGAGTTTAATATACATTAATACAAATGTAAAATGTGTTTAGAATTTTTAAAACAACCCCAAAGATCATATGCTTCATTATTAGAGCATTTACCGAAAAAATAGTATTTTCGTAGGGGTTAACCCATAGATTTTGAGAAAAATTCAAAAATATGAAAATTCTGTTTTAATGCATAATTGCATCATTCACTAACATATTGTGAAGGTCAAAGAGGTTTGGAACTTTTGTTGTCTCCATTTCCCTAGAAATAGCGATTTTATAGTGGTTAGTCCACCAATTTAGGGAGTATTATGAAGTTTTACAAATTAATTGACAAAAAATTAAAACGATGCCCATGTACCATGAAAATGAGTTTAATATACATTAATACAAATGTAGAATGTGTTTAGAAATTTTAAAACAACCCCAAAGATCATATGCTTCATTATTAGAGCATTTACCGAAAAATTCAGTATTTTCGTAGGGGTTAGCCCATAGATTTTGAGAAAATTCAAAAATATGAAAATCTGTTTTAATGCATAGTTGCATCCTTCATAACATATATGATGAAGGTCAAAGAGGTTTGGAACCTTTTTTGTCTCCATTTCTAGAGAATAGCGATTTTATAGTGGTTAGTCCACCAATTTAGGGAGTATTATGAAGTTTTACTAAATTAAGTGACAAAAAATTAAACGATGCCCATGTACCATGAAAATGAGTTTAATAAGTATTTATAAAAATGTAGAATGTGTTTAGAAATTTAAAAACAACCCCAAAGATCATATGCTTCATTATTTTCGTATGGGTTAGCCCATAAATTTTGAGAAAAAATCAAAAATAAGAAAAATCTATTTTAATACATAGTTGCATCCTTCACTAACATATGATGAAGGTCAAAGAGGTTTGGAACCTTTTTTGTCTCCGTGTTTCTAGAGAATAGCTATTTTATAGTGGTTAGTCCACCAATTTATGGAGTATTATGAAGTTTTACTAAATTAATTGACAAAAAATTAAAACGATGCCCATGTACCATGAAAATGAGTTTAATATACATTAATACAAATGTATGTAGAATGTGTTTAGAAATTTAAAAACAACCCCAAATATCATATGCTTCATTATTAGAGCATTTACCGAAAAATTCAGTATTTTCGTAGGGGTTTAGCCCATAGATTTTGAGAAAAATTCAAAAATATGAAAAATCTGTTTTAATGCATAGTTGCATCCCTCACTAACATATGATGAAGGTCAAAGAGGTTTGGAACCTTTTTGTCTCCGTTTCTAGAGAATAGCTATTTTATAGTGGTTAGTCCACCAATTTAGGGAGTATTATGAAGTTTTACTAAGTTAATTGACAAAAAATTAAAACGATGCCCATGTACCATGAAAAGAGTTTAATATACATTAATACAATGTAGAATGTGTTTAGAAATTTTAAAACAACCCCAAAGATCATATGCTTCATTATTAGAGCATTTACCGAAAAATTCAGTATTTTCGTAGGGGTTAGCCCATAGATTTTGAGAAAAATTCAAAAATATGAAAATTCTGTTTTAATGCATAGTTGCATCCTTCACTAACATATGATGAAGGTCAAAGAGGTTTGGAACCTTTTTTGTCTCCGTTTTCTAGAGAATATCGGTTAGTCCACCAATTTAGGGAGTATTATGAAGTTTTACTAAATTAATTGACAAAAAATTAAACGATGCCCATGTACCATGAAAATGAGTTTAATATACATTAATACAAATGTAGAATGTGTTTAGAAATTTTAAAACAACCCCAAAGATCATATGCTTCATTATTAGAGCATTTACCGAAAAATTTAGTATTTTCGTAGGGGTTAACCCATAGATTTTGAAAAAAATTCAAAAATATAAAAATTTTTTTTTATTGCATAGTTGTATCCTTCAGTAAGATATGATGAAGGTCAAAGAGGTTTGGAACTTTTGTTGTCTCCATTTCCCTAGAAAATAGCGATTTTATAGTGGTTAGTCCACCAATTTAGGGAGTATTATGAAGTTTTACTAAATTAATTGACAAAAAATTAAAACGATGCCCATGTACCATGAAAATGAGTTTAATATACATTAATAAAAATGTATAATGTGTTTAGAAATTTTAAAACAACCCCAAAGATCATATGCTTCATTATTAGAGCATTTACCGAAAAATTCAGTATTTTCGTAGGGGTTAGCCCATAGATTTTGAGAAAAATTCAAAAATATGAAAATCTGTTTTAATGCATAATGCATCCTTCACTAACATATGATGAAGGTCAAAGAGGTTTGGAACCTTTTTTGTCTCCGTTTTCTAGAGAAATAGCGTTAGTCCACCAATTTAGGGAGTATTATGAAGTTTTACTAAATTAATTGACAAAAAATTAAAACGATGCCCATGTACCATGAAAATGAGTTTAATATACATTAATACAAATGTAGAATGTGTTTAGAAATTTTAAAACAACCCCAAAGATCATATGCTTCATTATTAGAGCATTTACCGAAAAAATCAGTATTTTCGTAGGGGTTAGCCCATAGATTTTGAGAAAAATTCAAAAATATGAAAATCTGTTTTAATGCATATTGCATCCTTCACTAACATATGATGAAGGTCAAAGAGGTTTGGAACTTTTGTGTCTCCATTTCCCTAGAAAATAGCGATTTTATAGTGGTTAGTCCACCAATTTAGGGAGTATTATGAAGTTTTACAAATTAATTGACAAAAAATTAAAACGATGCCCATGTACCATGAAAATGAGTTTAATATACATTAATACAAATGTAGAATGTGTTTAGAAATTTTAAAACAACCCCAAAGATCATCTATTCTTCATTATTAGAGCATTTACCGAAAAATTCAGTATTTTCGTAGGGGTTAGCCCATAGATTTGAGAAAAAATTCAAAAATATGAAAATTCTGTTTTAATGCATAATTGCATCCTTCACTAACATATGATGAAGGTCAAAGAGGTTTGGAACCTTTTTGTCTCCGTTTTCTAGAAGAATAGCTTATAGTGGTTAGTCCACCAATTTAGGGAGTATTATGAAGTTTTACTAAATTAATTGACAAAAAATTAAAACGATGCCCATGTACCATGAAACAGAGTTTAATTACATTAATACAAATGTAGAATGTGTTTAGAAATTTTAAAACAACCCCAAAGATCATATGCTTCATTATTAGAGCATTTACCGAAAAATTTAGTATTTTCGTAGGGTTAGCCCATAGATTTTGAGAAAAATTCAAAAATATGAAAATCTGTTTTAATGCATAGTTGCATCCTTCACTAACATATGATGAAGGTCAAAGAGGTTTGGAACCTTTTTCGTCTCCATTTCTAGAGAATAGCGATTTTATAGTGGTTAGTCCACCAATTTAGGGAGTATTATGAAGTTTTACTAATTAATTGACAAAAAATTAAAGCGATGCCCATGTACCATGAAAATGAGTTTAATATACATTAATACAAATGTAAAATGTGTTCAGAAATTTTAAAACAACCCCAAAGATCATATGCTTCATTATTAGAGCATTTACCGAAAAAACAGTATTTTCGTAGGGGTTAGCCCATAGATTTTGAGAAAAATTCAAAAATATGAAAATTCTGTTTTAATGCATAAATGCATCATTCACTAACATATTGTGAAGGTCAAAGAGGTTTGGAACTTTTGTTGTCTCCATTTCCCTAGAAAATAACGATTTTATAGTGGTTAGTCCACCAATCTAGGGAGTATTATGAAGTTTTACTAAATTAATTGACAAAAAATTAAAACGATGCCCATGTATCATGAAAATGAGTTTAATATACATTAATACAAATGTAGAATGTGTTTAGAAATTTTAAAACAACCCCAAAGATCATAGGCTTCATTATTAGAGCATTTACCGAAAAATTCAGCAGTTAGCCCATAGATTTTGAGAAAAATTCAAAAATATGAAAAATCTGTTTTAAAGCATAGTTGCATCTTTCACCAACATATGATGAATGTCAAGGAGGTTTGGAACCATTTTTGTCTCCGTTTTTCTAGAGAATAGCGATTTTATAGTGGTTAGTCCACCAATTTAGGGAGTATTATGAAGTTTTACTAAGTTAATTGACAAAAAATTAAAACGATAACCATGTACCATGAAAGATAGTTTAATATACATTAATAAAAATGTAGAATGTGTTTAGAAATTTTAAAACAACCCCAAAGATCATATGCTTCATTATTAGAGCATTTACCGAAAAATTCAGTATTTTCGTAGGGGTTGTTAGCCCATAGATTTTGAGAAAAATTCAAAAATATGAAAAATCTGTTTTAATGCATAGTTGCATCCCTCACTAACATATGATGAAGGTCAAAGAGGTTTGGAACCTTTTTCGTCTCCGTGTTTCTAGAGAATAGCTATTTATAGTGGTTTAGTCCACCAATTTAGAGAGTATTATGAAGTTTTACTAAATTAATTGACAAAAAATTAAAACGATGACCATGTACCATGAAAAGAGTTTAATATACATTAATACAAATGTAGAATGTGTTTAAAAATTTTAAAACAACCCAAAGATCATATGCTTCATTATTAGAGCATTTACCGAAAAATTAGTATTTTCGTAGGGGTTAACCCATAGATTTTGAGAAAAATTCAAAAATATAAATCTTTTTTAATGCATAGTTGCATCCTTCACTAACATATGATGAAGGTCAAAGAGGTTTGGAAACTTGTTGTCTTTTCCCTAGAAAATAGCGATTTTATAGTGGTTAGTCCACCAATTTAGGAGAGTATTATGAAGTTTTACTAAATTAATTGACAAAAAATTAAACGATGCCCATGTACCATGAAAATGAGTTTAATATACATTAATACAAATGTAGAAATGTGTTTAGAAATTTTAAAAACAACCCAAAGATCATATGCTTCATTATTAGAGCATTTACCGAAAATTCAGTATTTTCGTAGGGGTTAGCCCATAGATTTTGAGAAAAATTCAAAAATATGAAAATTCTGTTTTAATGCATAATTGCATCCTTCACTAACATATGATGAAGGTCAAAGAGGTTGGAACTTTTGTTGTCTCCATTTCCCTAGAAAATAGCGATTTTATAGTGGTTAGTCCACCAATTTAGGGAGTATTATGAATGAAGTTTTACTAAATTAATTGACAAAAAATTAAAACGATGCCCATGTACCATGAAAATGAGTTTAATATACATTAATACAAATGTAAATGTGTTTAGAAATTTTAAAAAACCCCAAAGATCATATGCTTCATTATTAGAGCATTTACCGAAAAATTCAGTATTTTCGTAGGGGTTAGCCCATAGATTTTTGAGAAAAATTCAAAAATATGAAAAATCTGTTTTAATGCATAGTTGCATCCTTCACTAACATATGATGAAGGTCAAAGAGGTTTGGAACCTTTTTGTCTCCCAATTTCTAGAGAATAGCGATTTTATAGTGGTTAGTCCACCAATTTAGGGAGTATTATGAAGTTTTACTAATTAATTGACAAAAAATTAAAACGATGCCCATGTACCATGAAAAGAGTTTAATATACATTAATACAAATGTAGAATGTGTTTAGAAATTTTAAAACAACCCCAAAGATCATATGCTTCATTATTAGAGCATTTACCGAAAAATTCAGTATTTTCGTAGGGGTTAGCCCATAGATTTTGAGAAAAATTCAAAAATATGAAAAATCTGTTTTAATGCATAAGTTGCATCCTTCACTAACATATGATGAAGGTCAAAGAGGTTTGGAACCTTTTTTGTCTCCATTTCTAGAGAATAGCGATTTTATAGTGGTTAGTCCACCAATTTAGGGAGTATTATGAAGTTTTACTAAATTAATTGACAAAAAATTAAACGAAATGCCCATGTACCATGAAATGAGTTTAATATACATTAATACAAATGTAGAATGTGTTTAGAAATTTTAAAACAACCCCAAAGATCATATGCTTCATTATTAGAGCATTTACCGAAAAATTCAGTATTTTCGTAGGGGTTAGCCCATAGATTTTGAGAAAAATTCAAAAATATGAAAAATCTGTTTTAATGCATAGTTGCATCCTTCACTAACATATGATGAAGGTCAAAGAGGTTTGGAACCTTTTTTGTCTCCGTGTTTCTAGAGAATAGCTATTTTATAGTGGTTAGTCCACCAATTTAGGGAGTATTATGAAGTTTTACTAAATTAATTGACAAAAAATTAAAACGATGTCCATGTACCATGAAAATGAGTTTAATATACATTAATACAAATGTAGAATGTGTTTAGAAATTTTAAAACAACCCCAAAGATCATAGCTTCATTATTAGAGCATTTACCGAAAAATTTCAGTATTTTCGTAGGGGTTAGCCCATAGATTTTGAGAAAAAATTCAAAAATATAAATTCTTTTTTAATGCATAGTTGCATCCTTCACTAACATATGATGAAGGTCAAAGAGGTTTGGAACTTTTGTTGTCTCCTTTCCCTAGAAAATAGCGATTTATATAGTGGTTAGTCCACCAATTTAGGGAGTATTAAGAAGTTTTATTAAATTAATTGACAAAAAATTAAAGCGATGCCCATGTACCATGAAAATGAGTTTAATATACATTAATACAAATGTAAAATGTGTTCAGAAATTTTAAAACAACCCCAAAGATCATATGCTTCATTATTAGAGCATTTACCGAAAAAAACAGTATTAGATTTTGAGAAAAATTCAAAAATATGAAAATTCTGTTTTAATACATAATTGCATCCTTCATTAACATATGATGAAGGTCAAAGAGGTTTGGAACTTTTGTTGTCTCCATTTCCCTAGAAAATAGCGATTTTATAGTGGTTAGTCCACCAATTTAGGGAGTATTATGAAGTTTTACTAAATTAAGTGACAAAAAATTTAAACGATGCCCTTGTACCATGAAAATGAGTTTAATATATATTAATACAACTGTAGAATGTGTTTAGAAATTTAAAAACAACCCCAAATACCATATGCTTCATTATTAGAGCATTTACCGAAAAATTTAGTATTTTCGTAGGGGTTAGCCCATAGATTTTGAGAAAAATTCAAAAATATGAAAAATCTGTTTTAATGCATAGTTGCATCCTTCACTAACATATGATGAAGGTCAAAGAGGTTTGAACAACTTTTTGTCTCCTTTTCTAGAAATAGCGATTTTATAGTGGTTAGTCCACCAATTTAGGGAGTATTATGAAGTTTTACTAAATTAATTGACAAAAAATTAAAACGATGCCCATGTACCATGAAAAGAGTTTAATATACATTAATACAAATGTAGAATGTGTTTAGAAATTTTAAAACAACCCCAAAGATCATATGCTTCATTATTAGAGCATTTACCGAAAAAATCAGTATTTTCGTAGGGGTTAGCCATAGATTTTGAGAAAAATTCAAAAATATGAAAAATTCTGTTTTAATGCATTTGCATCTTCACTAACATATGATGAAGGTCAAAGAGGTTTGGAACTTTTTTGTCTCCATTCCCTAGAAAATAACGATTTTATAGTGGTTAGTCCACCAATTTAGGGAGTATTATGAAGTTTTACTAAATTAAGTGACAAAAAATTAAAACGATGCCCATGTACCATGAAAATGAGTTTAATATACATTAATACAACTGTAGAATGTGTTTAGAAATTTAAAAACAACCCCAAATACCATATGCTTCATTATTAGAGCATTTACCGAAAAATTCAGTATTTTCGTAGGGGTTAGCCCATAGATTTTGAGAAAAATTCAAAAATATGAAAAATCTGTTTTAATGCATAGTTGCATCCTTCACTAACATATGATGAAGGTTAAAGAGGTTTGGAACCTTTTTTGTCTCCGTGTTTCTAGAGAATAGCTATTTTATAGTGGTTAGTCCACCAATTTAGAGAGTATTATGAAGTTTTACTAAATTAATTGACAAAAAATTAAAATGATGCCCATGTACAATGAAACAGAGTTTAATGTACATTAATACAAATGTAGAATGTGTTTAGAAATTTTAAAACAACCCCAAAGATCATATGCTTTATTATTAGAGCATTTACCGAAAAATCAGTATTTTCGTAGGGGTTAGCCCATAGATTTTGAGAAAAATTCAAAAATATGAAAAATCTGTTTTAATGCATAGTTGCATCCTTCACTAACATATGATGAAGGTCAAAGAGGTTTGGAACTTTTGTGTCTCCGTTTTTCTGGAGAAAGGCGATTTTATAGTGGTTAGTCCACCAATTTAGGGAGTATTATGAAGTTTTACTAAATTAATTGACAAAAAATTAAAACGATGCCCATGTACCATGAAACAGAGTTTAATATACATTAATACAAATGTAGAATGTGTTTAGAAATTTTAAAACAACCCCAAAGATCATATGCTTCATTATTAGAGCATTTACCGAAAAATTCAGTATTTTCGTAGGGGGTTAGCCCATAGATTTTGAGAAAAATTCAAAAATATGAAAAATCTGTTTTAATGCATAGTTGCATCCTTCACTAACATATGATGAAGGTCAGAGAGGTTTGAAACCTTTTTTGTCTCTATTTTTCCAGAGAATATCAATTTTATAGTGCTTAGTCCACCAATCTATGGAGTATTATGAAGTTTTACTAAGTTAATTGACAAAAAATTAAAACGATGCCCATGTACTATGAAAGAGAGTTTAATATACATTAATACAAATGTAGAATTTGTTTAGATATTTTAAAACAACCCCAAAGATCATATGCTTCATTATTAGAGCATTTACCGAAAAATTAGTATTTTCGTAGGGACCCATAGATTTTGAGAAAAATTCAAAAATATAAAAATTCTTTTTTATTGCATAGTTCCATCCTTCAGTAACATATGATGAAGGTCAAAGAGGTTTGGAACTTTTTTTGTCTCCATTTCCTAGAAAATAGCGATTTTATAGTGGTTAGTCCACCAATTTAGGGAGTATTATGAAGTTTTATTAAATTAATGACAAAAAATTAAACGATGCCCATGTACCATGAAAATGAGTTTAATATACATTAATACAAATGTAGAATGTGTTTAGAATTTTTAAACAACCCCAAAGATCATATGCTTCATTATTAGAGCATTTACCGAAAAAAACAGTATTTTCGTAGGGGTTAGCCCATAGATTTTGAGAAAAATTCAAAAAATATAAAAATCTGTTTTAATGCATAATTGCATCCTTCACTAACATATGATGAAGGTCAAAGAGGTTTGGAACTTTTGTTGTCTCCATTTCCCTAGAAAATAGCGATTTTTATAGTAGTAGTCCACCAATTTTAGTATAGTATATTAATTTTTTACTAAATTTAATTGACAAAAAATTAAAACGATGCCCATGTACCATGAAAATGAGTTTAATATACATTAATACAAATGTAGAATGTGTTTAGAAATTTTAAAACAACCCCAAAGATCATATGCTTCATTATTAGAGCATTTACCGAAAAAATTCAGTATTTTCGTAGGGGTTAGCCCATAGATTTTGAGAAAAATTCAAAATATGAAAAATCTGTTTTAATGCATAGTTGCATCCTTCACTAACATATGATGAAGGTCAAAGAGGTTTGAGAACTTTTTTGTCTCCGTGTTTCTAGAGAATAGCTATTTTATAGTGGTTAGTCCACTAATTTAGGGAGTATTATGAAGTTTTACTAAATTAATTGACAAAAAATTAAAACGATGCCCATGTGCCATGAAAGAGAGTTTAATATACATTAATACAAATGTAGAATGTGTTTAGTAATTTTAAAACAACTCCAAAGATCATATGCTTCATTATTAGAGCATTTATCGAAAAATTCAGTATTTTCGTAGGGGTTAACCCATAGATTTTGAGAAAAATTCAAAAATATGAAAAATTCTGTTTTAATGCATAATTGCATCATTCACTAACATATTGTGAAGGTCAAAGAGGTTTGGAACTTTTGTTGTCTCCATTTCCCTAGAAAATAACGATTTTATAGTGGTTAGTCCACCAATCTAGGGAGTATTATGAAGTTTTACTAAATTAAGTGACAAAAAATTAAAACGATGCCCTTGTACCATGAAAATGAGTTTAATATACATTAATACAACTGTAGAATGTGTTTAGAAATTTAAAAACAACCCCAAATACCATATGCTTCATTATTAGAGCATTTACCGAAAAATTCAGTATTTTCGTAGGGGTTGTTAGCCATAGATTTTGAGAAAAATTCAAAAATATGAAAAATCTGTTTTAATGCATAGTTGCATCCTTCACTAACATATGATGAAGGTCAAAGAGGTTTGAAACCTTTTTTGTCTCCGTGTTTCTAGAGAATAGCTATTTTATAGTGATTAGTCCACCAATTTAGGGAGTATTATGAAGTTTTACTAAATTAATTGACAAAAAATTAAAACGATGCCCGTGTACCATGAAAGAGAGTTTAATATACATTAATACAAATGTAGAATATGTTTAGAAATTTTAAAACAACCCCAAAGATCATATGCTTCATTATTAGAGCATTTAGCGAAAAATTCAGTATTTTCGTAGGGGTTAGCCCATAGATTTTGAGAAAAATTCAAAAATATAAAAAATCTGTTTTAATGCATAGTTGCATCCTTCACTAACATATGATGAAGGTCAAAGAGGTTTGGAACTTTTTTTGTCTCCATTCCCTAGAAAATAGCGATTTTATAGTGGTTAGTCCACCAATTTAGGGAGTATTATGAAGTTTTACTAAATTAATTGACAAAAAATTAAACGATGCCCATGTACCATGAAAATGAGTTTAATATACATTAATACAAATGTAGAATGTGTGTTTAGAAATTTTAAAACAACCCCAAAGATCATATGCTTCATTATTAGAGCATTTACCGAAAAATTCAGTATTTTCGTAGGGGTTAGCCCATAGATTTTGAGAAAAATTCAAAAATATGAAAAAATCTGTTTTAATGCATAATTGCATCCTTCACTAACATATGATGAAGGTCAAAGAGGTTTGGAACCTTTTTTGTCTCCGTGTTTCTAGAGAATAGCTATTTTATAGTGGTTAGTCCACCAATTTAGGGAGTATTATGAAGTTTTACTAAATTAATTGACAAAAATTAAAACGATGCCCATGTACCATGAAAGAGAGTTTAATATACATTAATACAAATGTAGAATGTGTTTAGAAATTTTAAAACAACCCCAAAGATCATATGCTTCATTATTAGAGCATTTACTGAAAAATTCAGTATTTTCGAAGGGGTTAGCCCATAGATTTTGAGAAAAATTCAAAAAATATGAAAAATCTGTTTTAATGCATAGTTGCATCCTTCACTAACATATGATGAAGGTCAAAGAGGTTTGAAACTTTTGTTGTCTCCATTTCCCTAGAAAATAGTGATTTTATAGTGGTTAGTCCACCAATTTAGGAAGTATTATGAAGTTTTACTAAATTAATTGACAAAAATTAAACGATGCCCATGTACCATGAAAATGAGTTTAATATACATTAATACAAATGTAGAATGTGTTTAGAAATTTTAAAACAACCCCCAAGATCATATGCTTCATTATTAGAGCATTTACCGAAAATTCAGTATTTTCGTAGGGGGTTAGCCCATAGATTTTGAGAAAAATTAAAAAATATGAAAATCTTTTTTTAATGCATAATTGCATCCTTCACTAACATATGATGAAGGTCAAAGAGGTTTGGAACCTTTTTCGTCTCCGTGTTTCTAGAGAATAGCTATTTTATAGTGGTTAGTCCACCAATTTAGGGAGTATTATGAAGTTTTAATAAGTTAATTGACAAAAAATTAAAACGATGACCATGTACCATGAAAGAGAGTTTAATATACATTAATACAAATGTAGAATGTGTTTAGAAATTTTAAAACAACCCCAAAGATCATAGGCTTCATTATTAGAGCATTTACCGAAAAAATTAGTATTTTCGTAGGGGTTAACCCATAGATTTTGAGAAAAATTCAAAAATATAAAAATTCTTTTTTATTGCATAGTTGCATCCTTCAGTAACATATGATGAAGGTCAAAGAGGTTTGGAACTTTTGTTGTCTCCATTTCCCTAGAAAATAGCGATTTTATAGTGGTTAGTACACCAATTTAGGGAGTATTAAGAAGTTTTATTAAATTAATTGACAAAAAATTAAAGCGATGCCCATGTACCATGAAAATGAGTTTAATATACATTAATACAAATGTAAAATGTGTTTAGAAATTTAAAAAACAACCCCTAAGATCATATGCTTCATTATTAGAGCATTTACCGAAAAATTCAGTATTTTCGTAGGGGTTAGCCCATAGATTTTGAGAAAAATTCAAAAATATGAAAATCTGTTTAATGCATAGTTGCATCCTTCACTAACATATGATGAAGGTCAAAGAGGTTTGGAACTTTGTTGTCTCCGTTTCCCTAGAAATACGATTTTATAGTGGTTAGTCCACCAATTTAGGGAGTATTATGAAGTTTTACTAAATTAATTGACAAAAAATTAAAACGATGCCCATGTACCATGAAAATGAGTTTAATATACATTAATAAAAATGTAGAATGTGTTTAGAAATTTTAAAACAACCCCAAAGATCATATGCTTCATTATTAGAGCATTTACCGAAAAACAGTATTTTCGTAGGGGTTAGCCCATAGATTTTGAGAAAAATTCAAAAAAAAAATGAAAATTCTGTTTAATGCATAATTGCATCCTTCACTAACATATGATGAAGGTCAAAGAGGTTTGAACTTTTGTTGTCTCCATTTCCCTAGAAATAGCGATTTTATAGTGGTTAGTCCACCAATTTAGGGAGTATTATGAAGTTTTACTAAATTAATTGACAAAAAATTAAAACGATGCCCATGTACCATGAAAATGAGTTTAATATACATTAATACAAATGTAGAATGTGTTAGAAAATTTTAAAACAACCCCAAAGATCATATGCTTCATTATTAGAGCATTTACCGAAAAATTCAGTATTTTCGTAGGGGTTAGCCCATAGATTTTGAGAAAAATCAAAAATATGAAAATCTGTTTAATGCATAGTTGCATCCTTCACCAACATATGATGAAGGTCAAAGAGGTTGGAACTTTTTTGTCTCCGTTTTCTAGAGAATAGCTATTTTATAGTGGTTAGTCCACCAATTTAGGGAGTATTATGAAGTTTTACTAAATTAATTGACAAAAAATTAAAACGATGCCCATGTACCATGAAAATGAGTTTAATATACATTAATAAAAATGTAGAATGTGTTTAGAAATTTTAAAACAACCCCAAAGATCATATGCTTCATTATTAGAGCATTTACCGAAAAATTTAGTATTTTCGTAGGGACCCATAGATTTTGAAAAAAATTCAAATTTATAAAAATTCAAATTTATTGCATAGTTGCATCCTTCAGTAACATATGATGAAGGTCAAAGAGGTTTGGAACTTTTGTTGTCTCCATTTCCCTAGAAAATAGCGATTTTATAGTGGTTAGTACACCAATTTAGGGAGTATTAAGAAGTTTTATTAAATTAATTGACAAAAAATTAAAGCGATGCCCATGTACCATGAAAATGAGTTTAATATACATTAATACAAATGTAAAATGTGTTCAGAAATTTTAAAACAACCCCAAAGATCATATGCTTCATTATTAGAGCATTTACCGAAAAAACAGTATTTTCGTAGGGGTTAGCCCATAGATTTTGAGAAAAATTCAAAAATATGAAAATTCTGTTTTAATGCATAATTGCATCCTTCATTAACATATGATGAATGTCAAAGAGGTTTGAAACTTTTGTTGTCTCCATTTCCCTAGAAAATAGCGATTTTATAGTAGTTAGTCCACCATTTAGGGAGTATTATGAAGTTTTACTAAATTAATTGACAAAAAATTAAAACGATGCCCATGTACCATGAAAATGAGTTTAATATACATTAATACAAATGTAGAATGTGTTTAGAAATTTTAAAAACAACCCCAAATATCATATGCTTCATTATTAGAGCATTTACCGAAAAATTCAGTATTTTCGT
>NW_022610658.1:20000-32500 GCF_000309985.2 Brassica rapa
AGCAGGGTAAGACTCAAGCCCAAAATTTGCGTACTCGTGACATCATTTGTTATAAGTGTCAGGGCAAGGGCCACTATGCTCGGGATTGTCCAAACAAACGAGTGATGGTCCTAAAGGGGGATGGCGAGTATGAATCCCAAGATGAGGCAGAGGCCGCGGCAGCGATCTCTGATGAGGAAGTAACCGACTACCCGGAGACAGGCGAGCTGCTAGTGACCCGGAGAGCCCTTAGCACCCTCTTTGACCCAGAGACCATCCAGCGGGAGAACATCTTCCACACCAGATGTAGTGTTGATCACAAGGTATGTAGTTTGATCATAGATGGCGGATCTTGTACTAACGTGGCTAGCAAGTATCTTGTTGACAAGCTAGGGTTGGTCAAAACTGCCCATCCTCGACCATACCGTCTCAAATGGCTCAATGATGAGACTGAGCTCAAGATTGCCGAACAAGTTGTTGTGTCCTTCAGTATTGGCAAGTACCACGACCAGGTCAAGTGTGATGTTGTGCCCATGCAAGCCGGCCATATACTTCTCGGAAGGCCGTGGCAGTTTGACAAGGAGACACTTCACCATGGCCGCACCAACATCTACAGTTTCGTCCACAACAACAAGAAGCACAGCCTAGCACCTCTCAGCCCTCAAGAAGTTCATGATATGCAGAAGGCAATGACGCAGTCCAGCCAGGTAAGTAACGCTAACCTTTACATGACTTCCGGACAAGTACTTAAATCATTACAACGTGAGACACAGGTGCTACTAATGATCTTTAAGGAAGGTTGTTTTGCAGGTTTAGAAGCTCCTGAAGTACCGGACGTAGTACAAGACCTCATGGGGCGTTACAAGGATGTCTTCCCTGACGAGATCCCTGCCGGTTTGCCCCCTGTCCGTGGCATAGAACATCAGATCGACCTTGTACCCGGCGCACCTCTACCAAACCGAGCCGCTTACCGCGTCAACCCTGAGGAAGCTAAGGAGTTGGAGAGGCAGGTCCAAGACCTCATGGACAAAGGCTACATCCGCGAGAGCCTTAGTCCCTGTGCGGTCCCGGTTCTACTAGTGCCTAAGAAGGATGGGACGTGGCGCATGTGTGTGGACTGCCGAGCCATCAACAACATAACCATCAAATATCGGTACCCTATACCTAGATTAGATGATATGTTGGATGAACTGAGTGGGTCTGTTGTGTTTTCTAAGATTGATCTCAGGAGTGGATACCATCAAGTCCGCATGAAGGAAGGAGATGAGTGGAAAACCGCCTTCAAGACCAAGCAAGGGCTGTACGAATGGCTGGTGATGCCGTTCGGCCTTACCAACGCCCCTAGCACATTCATGAGGCTCATGAACGAGGTCCTCCGACCTTACATTGGTAAATTCGTGGTTGTGTACTTTGATGACATCCTGATTTACAGCAGGTCCTTAACTGAACACATTGGACATCTAGAACAGGTTTTGAAAGCCTTGAGGCAAGAAGGCCTTTATGCTAACCTTAAGAAATGTGTTTTCTGCACTGATCAGTTGGTATTTTTAGGCTTTGTTGTGAGTTCACAGGGACTGA
Organism: Brassica rapa; assembly: GCF_000309985.2. NCBI lineage: Eukaryota > Viridiplantae > Streptophyta > Magnoliopsida > Brassicales > Brassicaceae > Brassica > Brassica rapa. The sequence goes on from NW_022610658.1 coordinate 21,558, forward strand.
AGGTTGATGAGGAGAAGATCAAGGCGATACAAGACTGGCCAACCCCGACCACGATCGGACATGTCCGCAGCTTCCATGGCCTGGCCAGTTTCTATCGACGATTTGTGAAGGATTTCAGTACCATTGCCGCCCCAATGACCTCCGTGATCAAGAAGAATGTATCCTTTACTTGGGGACCTGCCCAAGAGGAGTCTTTCAACAGGCTTAAATATAGTTTGACGCATGCACCGGTCCTAACTCTTCCTGATTTTGATAAACCTTTTGAGATTGAGTGTGATGCCTCAGGGACAGGGATAGGAGCCGTACTGACCCAAGGAGGCCGGCCAGTGGCTTTCTTTAGTGAGAAATTGAGTGGAGCCGCCCTCAATTACCCCACCTATGATAAAGAGCTATATGCTCTAGTAAGGTCACTTGAGACTTGGCAACATTATCTTCTGTCTAAAGAGTTTATTATTCATACAGATCACGAGACTCTTAAACACTTGAGGGGCCAGACCACACTCAAGAGGAGGCATGCTAGGTGGCTGGAGTTCGTGGAGACTTTTCCTTATGTGATCAAGTACAAGAAGGGGAAGGACAACGTAGTGGCCGACGCTCTATCCCGACGCCACACGCTCATTACCACCATGGAGGCCAAGATCATGGGTTTTGAACAACTTAAAATGTCTTATGAAACTGACCCTGATTTTTCTGAGCTTTACAGTAACACGGCTAAGGGAGCCATGGGTCCATTCTATCAGCAGGACGGGTTCCTCTTCAAGGAGAAGCGCCTGTGCATTCCTCATGGTTCCATGCGAGACTTACTGACACGAGAAGCTCATGGGGGCGGGTTGATGGGGCATTTCGGCCGAGACAAAACCCTGAGCGTCCTCTCCGATCACTTCTATTGGCCCAGGATGAGGCGTTACGTCGAGAGCCTATGCTCCAAGTGCACTGTCTGTCTCAAAACCAAATCCAGGTCGCATCCTTATGGTTTACACATGCCTTTACCTATTCCTATTGCACCATGGGTTGATCTGTCTATGGACTTTGTGCTGGGCTTGCCCAAGATAGAACACAAGGATTCCATTTTTGTTGTAGTGGACAGGTTCTCCAAGATGGCACATTTCATTCCGTGTTCTAAGACCAATGATGCAAGCCAAACCGCTGATCTCTTCTTCAAGGAAGTAGTGCGCTTACATGGAGTGCCACGTACGATTGTGTCCGACCGAGACACAAAATTCCTCAGCCACTTCTGGAGAACATTGTGGAAGAAGCTTGGAACCAAGCTCCTCTTCTCGACCACTTGCCACCCACAGACTGACGGACAGACCGAGGTAGTAAACCGTACACTCTCTCAGTTGTTGAGGGCTACGGTGGGTAAGAATCTTAGAAATTGGTTAGTTGTTTGCCTTTCATTGAGTTTGCTTATAACCATGCAAGGCACTCTATTACTAACCTCTCCCCTTTTGAGATCGTGTATGGCTTTAGACCAGAGACGCCCATGGACCTATCCGCACTGCCCCCAGCCATGCAAGTTAGCCAAAGTGGTGACAAAAAGGCTGAGTTTGTGAAGAACATGCACCGGCAAGTCAAGGAGACTTTGGAGAAGAAGGCTGAACGGAACCGGATTAAACTCAACAAGGGACGCACAGAAGTTATCTTCCAACCAGGCGACTGGGTGTGGCTCCACATGAGGCCAGAACGGTTTCCGGAGGAGAGGAAGAGCAAATTATCCCCACGGGGGGACGGACCTTTCCGAGTGCTCGACCGGATCAATGACAATGCCTACCGGCTAGAGCTGCCAGGTGAGTTCCAAGTATCCCGAACGTTCAATGTGTCTGATTTGTCTCCTTATATTGCAGATGACGGAGATGTTCTGAGGACAGAACCTGTTCAAGAGGGAGGGGATGTTGTAGTACCCACGACTGAGGTTCCCATCATCCGCAAAGGTCCTACCACAAGGTCCGGCTCAAGGGTTATAAGGCTGGATTTGCCAAAGCTGTCCAGGAGTTGCTTGCACAGGAACAAACCGGATTCAAGCAACTATTGATCCAGGAGTTGGCCGACTTAAAGCTTGAAGACACCAGCGAGTCATTAGAGGTTCCAGACTCCTTCCATTCAAGCCAATTCTCCTCCATCGACCAGAATGGAGCCGGCCTGATCATTTCCACCTTCATCCTCAATCCATCCAACCCACTTGCTTCCGGTTCAGAGATGTAGCCGTCCATCAGAAGGAGTAGTATGTGTTGTACTCTTTTTCCTTATCGGGTTTTGTCCCACTGGGTTTTTCCGAAAGGTTTTAATGAGGCAACATGCAAGCATACTATGAGTTCTGATCCGGACATCTCAAGCCGCGACCGGTCTATTGCTTTTCTTTAATTTATTTTCGGTTAAGACTATGGCCATTTGTCTAGGCCTTTTTATCTTTTAGAGTCCATTAAGGAACAGCTATTTAAACTCTTGTAGTAGCCAAATTTTCGGCCAAGTCTTTTTATGAAATCGATTTGCTTTAGCAAAGGAAACCCTAAGTCTTTCAGTTGTGTGAAACATTGAGAGCAGCCGTGTGATATATCAAAGAGCCGATCCATTGTTCTTTGTGGCGTCCTTCGATCCATTCCATTCCTTGTCCGAATCTTGAGAGAGACATACGTCCAGCAAGAGCCGGATCCATACCTATCTTCCTGTCCGACCTAGGCATCTAGCTGAGAGAGACATACGTCCAGCAGCTGATCCCATCCGCCAATCTTCTCCTTTCTTATCTTTTGTTTTAGATTTCATTCAATCAATTCCATAAAAACCAAAAGAATCATATCTTGTTTCTGTTCTTGTTCCTGTTAAAGATTCATTAAAAGTTCCCTATCTGTTCAGGTTCGATCGCAAGCAAGAGACGAGCCGGCCAGTACCATCCGTCCGAGGCAAAGCTGAACCGCGGAACGGCCATCCGTCCGTGCGTCCGTCCGTCCGTTCGACCCTCCGACCCGTGCCTACAACATCCGTCACCCGTTACCACCATGGTAGGCCACTATCCTACCATCGAAAGTTGATAGGGCAGAAATTTGAATGATGCGTCGCCAGCACTAAGGCCATGCGATCCGTCGAGTTATCATGAATCATCAGAGCAACGGGCAGAGCCCGCGTCGACCTTTTATCTAATAAATGCATCCCTTCCAGAAGTCGGGGTTTGTTGCACGTATTAGCTCTAGAATTACTACGGTTATCCGTAGTAGTAGTTACCATCAAACAAACTATAACTGATTTAATGAGCCATTCGCAGTTTCACAGTCTGAATCGTTCATACTTACACATGCATGGCTTAATCTTTGAGACAAGCATATGACTACTGGCAGGATCAACCAGGTAGCATTCATAAATCAGGTCAAGACCACGTCATATTCCCGCAAACACATGGAAAGTGGGAACAGACGCAGACTTGACCGTCATCTTTTGTCCGGAGACAAACGTGCTTAGCGGGACAGAATTTCTTCGGGTCACCGCCATAATATTTCCGCAACCGAGATCTCAGCAAACAGCTTATTCACCTTTGCGAACAATGCATAAACTATGCAAAGACGCAAGGATCACAAGTGCCGGCTTATGTGTTCACGACTTCCCCACCGAAGGAGATGCCGCAAACAACATTTTAAGCAAAGCTTAACAATTCCTTCCAGATAGGTACGCAACACAGGCCCCGGATCAGTTCAACAAGCATAAAACTATGCTAGTGAAGAAACTGAGGAGGATAGTTGGTCTGTAGTTGGGTGCGCGAGCACAGAGCCTACAAACACTAGCTATCCAATCACCACTCATACGCCGAATGTTCATTGCCCCGCTAACATCAATCTTTCCAACCACTCTTGAGATGTAATCAAAAAAGCAACTGGAAGACGGATGAAACCAGGCCAAGACCATGCAAGCGCGAAAATTTGAAGTTAGGGGCAAAACGGTCCACCGGAAAATTCGCCGGAAAAGTTCCCGGAAAATTCACCGGGGACAATCCGACCATCGACCTCAACCCAGCCCACGATAGTGTTGGACCGAACAGTCCAACACTACGTACCCGAACCGTTCGGGTACTGGGGGGTAGGAGGCTCAAGAGAGTGCCTACCCCTTATATATACAAAACGCTTTTTTTCAGTCTGTCACCAACAGACATTGGTTGTGTTCCGGGGAGTATTTTTAATGTAAAAAAAAAATACTTCGAATTTGAATCTGATTTTTTGCATGCTTCATAAGGATGGTTAAAGCTATTTTCTGGTAAATTTTCATAAATTTCTTTTGCTTCTAACCATGTCTTTTGCATGCTACAAAGGTCGGAGTTTCGTGGTCTATACGGATGTCTACAGCAACTTTTGATCAACACTTGACATCCTAAACTCTTTGTTGACATATTTTTGATGTTTCCTTTCAGAAAACTTTCTTCAAAAATATTAATTTTTGCATTTTTGGCTTCTCGGGTGATTTTGGCTGTCCGTGGGTGATTTTGGCCCACGTCCGTGTGTGTCCGTGTGTCCGTCAGTGCACACAGGACGTCCGTCAGCACACGCAGGACGTCCGTCAGCACACGCAGGACGTCCGTGGCTGTCCGTGTGTGTCCGTGTGTCCGTCAGTGCACACAGGACGTCCGTCAGCACACGCAGGACGTCCGTCAGCACACGCAGGACGTCCGTGGCTGTCCGTGTGTGTCCGTGTGTCCGTCAGTGCACACAGGACGTCCGTCAGCACACACAGGACGTCCGTCAGCACACGCAGGACGTCCGTCAGCACACGCAGGACGTCCGTGGCTGTCCGTGTGTGTCCCGTGTGTCCGTCAGTGCACACAGGACGTCCGTCAGCACACACAGGACATCCGTCAGCACACGCAGGACGTCCGTCAGCACACGCAGGACGTCCGTGGCTGTCCGTGTGTGTCCGTGTGTCCGTCAGCACACGCAGGACGTCCGTCAGTACACACAGGACGTCCGTCAGCACACAAAGGACGTCCGTGGCCGTCCGTGGCCGTCCGTCAGTACACAGAGGACGTCCGTGGCCGTCCGTCAGCACACGCAGGACGTCCGTCAGTACACAGAGGACGTCCGTGGCCGTCCGTCAGCACACGCAGGACGTCCGTGCCTGTCCGTTAGCACACACAGACTGTCCGTGGACTGATCCGTGTACTGATCCGTGTACTGATCAGTGTACTGAACTCATATCAGCATGCTGACCACACATATCAGCATGCTGGCCCTTCCCGTGGACTGATCCGTGTACTGATCCGTGTACTGAACTCATATCAGCATGCTGACCACACATATCAGCATGCTGGCCCTTCCCGTGGACTGTCCGTGTACTGATCCGTGTACTGAACTCATATCAGCATGCTGACCACACAGATCAGCATGCTGGCCCTTCCCGTGGACTGATCCGTGTACTGAACTCATATCAGCATGCTGACCACACAGATCAGCATGCTTCCCGTGGACTGATCCGTGTACTGATCCGTGTACTGATCCGTGTACTGAACTCATATCAGCATGCTGACCACACATATCAGCATGCTGGCCCTTCCCGTGGACTGTCCGTGTACTGATTTTGGACAACTGATGCACCATGTCAGTACACAGATCAGCATGCTGGCCCTTCCCGTGGACTGATCCGTGTACTGATCCGTGTACTGAACTCATATCAGCATGCTGACCACACATATCAGCATGCTGGCCCTTCCCGTGGACTGATGATCCGTGTACTGAACTCATATCAGCATGCTGACCACACATATCAGCATGCTGGCCCTTCCCGTGGACTGTCCGTGTACTGATTTTGGACAACTGATGCACCATGTCAGTACACAGATCAGCATGCTGGCCCTTCCCGTGGACTGATCCGTGTACTGATCTGGACATAAGCTCGAGTTTTGATGGACTGGACTGTCCAAGTCAGTCTGATTAGTCCAAGTAGTACTTATGCTGGTCCATCATCCAACCAAGTGTTAACATTTTTCCTTGGTATAATCGAGGGCAAGCGTACTGAAGGATGAATTAACTCTTTTGGGTTTTAATGCTCCCGTCAGGATGGTTTTGGCCGAGACTTGTGCACATGCGGGCTGCATTTCATCGGCCAATCTGAAAGATTAGGTTGAGAGTGAATTTCACCAAGTAAAAATCTCGAACCTCCGACGGGATCTTCTTATATACTTGAATTTTTTTTGGGTTTTTCGTTTTTTAACGTTTGGGGAGGAACATGTGATTGGAAAGGGGAGGGTCGAATCTTAGCGACAAAGGGCTGAATCTCAGTGGATCGTGGCGCAAGGCCACTCTGCCACTACAATACCCCGTCGCGTATTTAAGTCGTCTGCAAAAGATTCTACCGGCGCCACTCGTGGTAATTATAATTCAAGGCGGTCCGAACGGCGCTTCCACCGAACGGACTTAGCCAACGACACGTGCCTTTGGGAGCCGAAGCTCCTACTGAGGGTCGGCAATCGGGCGGCGGGCGTGTTACAGTCACAGAAACCGTACCTGAACCGAAGCTCAGCCAGATAAGCAACAACTGCCTCAATGGAGCTACCCGCGACCAAGGGTCATTCAAAGACGTGCATCTCAACAACCATAAGGAGTTTTGGCATGAAACAAATTTTCACAGAAGGCCAGCTAAACCATTCATCACTGGAGCTTGGAATTACAAGAAAATCTTCACGGAGGACGAAGTTATGAATTTTATAAGTTGGAGGTTTCCCAGCCCGTTCAGTTGCGAGTATCAGCCTTTAGAAGAGGATTTAAACCCAACCATGAAGCGGCCTTCTCCAGATTCAAGCATGGGCTTCAAGAGTAGTGTCTTAGCTTTCCAGGAAGCCCGAAATCAGAAGAATTGGTCAAGGGAAAACCAAGATGCAATCAATTTCCTAAAACCGGCCAAACCGACATCAATTTGGGAAAGTTTCCAACCAACTCGATTTGGTCTGACCCAAGCCTATCCATGGAAACCAGGAGATACTCTAGACCATTCAGAAGACACCCAAGACGTCCATAGATGCACCAGCACCCAGGGATCAGGCGGATTCTCCTTACCATCTACTTTCCATATCCGGCCACACCATATGCATTCAAGGAAAGTTGTCTCCACTTAATGAGCAAGGACCAACGGCTCTATTCCTTTGAACCAGAAGAAAACAAGATCCTTAAGAGTTTAATCAGCAGCCAGAGACTCCTATTTCGTGGATACTTCTCCAAGATATCAAGATACAAGATCAGTCTACTCCAAAGGCAACAAATCAGCCTAACGGCTAGTTCTCATGGAGCCATCAAAGCCATTGACTCCAAGCATTTTATTTCGATTTATTTTCTTTCCTTAGTTCATTTTCAGACTGTTAGAGAGTTCTTGGACGAGCCTATAAAGCTCTAGTCTTTGTTTCATTGTAAAGCACCCTTGATCATTTTTAAAGTAATAAGAAATCGTTTTCTTTTAAAACAAAGTTGTGTATTCTTTGTTGTTCTTTCTCTAGTTCTTTGTGTGTGATTCACTAAGTCCTAAAGAAGCCACGTCCAGAGAGCCTTGTGTGATTCAAGACCATCTGTTCGTCCATTGATTGAGAGAGTCAATCCATATCCATCTATCCACTCCATCCATCGATCCAGCTTGGAAGAGATACATATCAAGCAAGCCGGATTCCATCTTCAGTCATCTAACCAACCACTGATCCTTGTTGAGAGAGACAAACGTCCAGCAACAAAGATCCCATCATCCATCTTTCTATCCTTCTTATTTGTTTTGTTTTTCAATTTCCATATCATTTAGTTTTGAATCATAAAAATCCATAAAAATCATATTTGCTTCAGTTTATCATTTGTCATATAGTTTGCTTTCTGTTCTTCAAATAAATCCATAAAACTCATAAAAAAAAAGTTCATCTTTTGTTTCAGATACAAATCAGCCGGTCTAATCCTCCATCGCAGCCGCCTAGCCGATCGTCCGTCCGTCCTATCTGTCCAAACCGATCAAAAACCAAACCTCAGTCAAGCCATCCGTGTAGTCTGAATCCCAGCCTGCAACATTTGGTATCAGAGCCCAAGCTCCTGAATCTGGTGATATCTATCCTTGCATCATATCTTATTGCATTTGTTCACCATTTAAAATCAATTAAAAAAAAAATATTCATAGTGTTTACATTTTCTGTCCGATGTGAATTGCTTGTTCTTGGTTTAAAACCAGAGATAGGCACGAAAAGGATAGCTCATTATCTTGTTGATTCATTTAGAAAACTCAAAAAAAATTTCCCTTGTTTGCATTAAGTTGTCTAGCTCGAGTTTCCTTTTTCGGTTTATTTGCATCAAGCATAAAATCTTTTTTTTTTATTATTGTTTTGTTTCTTTTAAATTGAAAACCAAAATAAATATTTATTTCCATTGTTTTATTTATAGATTTCGAGATTTGCTTGATAAAGTTAAAAAAAAAAAAATTAGGAGTTAATTTTCCATTTGTTTCAAAACTTTCAAAAAAAAAAAATACTAAGTTTCCAATTTTTTTGTTTGTTTCTTATTCTTCTTTCTTTTGTTAAACCACGACTTGATACTCTTATTCTCTGTTTTTGAAAGGTACCAATAAGGGGAGACGCCATGGCAGATTACTTTGAAGAAGAGAGTTCTTATGAATCAAGCCAAGGCTCCGATCTTGATGAAACCGACCAGCTTGAAAGCTACAAGATGGTGGTGATATGAGTACTGTTCTGTATGATAACTACTCTATGTCAGAGTATGGAGACGACCCTGGTGAAGCATATCCTGAACCAGAGCCACCTGATTACTCACATGGAGATATCAGCTACCAAGGAGAGTATGAGGGAGAAACTGAATCAAATATCAGTTTCAATAAAGGAGATGAATGCCATGGAGAAGAGACAGAACGTGATGATCCTGAAGCTGACCAGGAAGGCTCATGGCAAGAGGAAGCTGATTCTGAAATCAGTTTAGAAGAGGCAAATGAGCATGAGGAAAATTTCTCTAAACCGAAGAAGTCTATGAAGATGTTGATGGAGGAGAAGCAAGTTTCCAATCTGTTAATGAAGAAGTTGGAGACGAGTCTCATGCTGAAGGCAAACCCTGGTGTGAAGTACCTTACTCTGACCAGGAGGATGAGTACCAAGACGAAACTGGCTCACAAACCAGCGTAGGAAACTCTGAGGAAAACTATGGAGGAAAGCCAGACTCTCAACAAGACATTGCTGAAGAGGAAGAAGCCTTAAGTGAGGCTGGAAGAAATGATGATCAACCTGGTTACGTCAACTTTGCAGGCCATCATCAAGGACCAGAAGCATACTTGTGCTGGGAGAAAGATATGGAACATTGGTTTGATTCTAATCAAGTCCATGAAGAGGATAAGACAGCCATTGCCGAAGACACTCTCACTGAAGATGCCTTTAGAAAGTGGGAACAAGATGCTTATGGCGACTTGCCTATGATGAACCAGAAGCTACTTGGCAAGAAATGAAAGAACTCTTGTATGAAGAATATGTGAAAGGAGCTGGAGATGAGCTGTTGAATCAGATACGGGTCTATACTAATCTTGAACCAAGGCAGCTGATATTGGCAAAAAGGCCAAATCGAAAGGCTAAGCTCAAAAATGCTCACGACCTAAAGCCACACCAGGAGTCTACACTCATCATCAAGGGAGCAACCGAGCATACAACAGCAGCAAGGGTCAGTGGCGTGCAAGGAGTTCCAACTCCACAAGCCAAAACTCGAGAGCTAAGTACAAAGCCATTGCCTAAGTTCCATGAGAAGAAGAAACCATGTAAGTCTTCTAAATCTTCAAAACCAGTAGAATTCATTTGCTATAGGTGTCATGAGAAAGGCCACTTTGCTGTAACCTGTCCAACTAGGCTAGTAGTGACTCCTAATTCACTAGAAGTTAACTTGGATTCAACTAGTGAAGTTATATCTCACTTAGTATGTAAATTTTCTACTTCTGGTATAATGCACTTGTCTTGTCCAAAGGCTGATTTTGCAGGACTAAATAAGGACCAGGAGGACGTGGTTTCAAGGTTAAAACAAGAAGAAATCATCCCTGAACCAGACCCACAAGAAGGACTTAAACCAGCCACTAGAGGTCCATTGAAGCTAGTAGATGTTTCGGTCCAAGCACATGTGGAGGTACAAAATAATTTAAATAAATTAGTGTGCTCTGTTTATGATTCTTCCAAGGCTACCATGATATGCTTGTCTAGTCCCAAAAGGTGTGACACAGGTACATCATTTAGCAAAGGAAATATGAAGCAAAAGAAGGTGATTTTAAAGAGAGATGACAAGGCACAACCAAAGGAGCCATCTTTGCTTAAACAACTCTCTGGAAAAGATGGCACTACGAACAGTAGCATCTTACTTCAGGAAGAACCCCCAGACCAGTCACCAAACAGACAGGCCGTGCCATTGGATGCACCAATCAAGCTTCCAAATCAGGTAAGTGCAACTATCCTTTGTTCGATAATCAATTATTTGGATGTTATGCATACTGATTTATTATGCCCTGATAAGTTTGAAGAAGGACTAGGATGCTTAGAAAATTATGTAGAACATAATCCTTGTCTTAGATCCCACTTAGACAAGAATCAAGAAAAAATTTCATCTACTGAGATTGGAACTCATCAAACCGATTTATATGTTGAATATCCCATGACTGCCATAACACACTTGTCTTTTGCCAAAGAAGTTGAGTTTATGACAGGAACAAACGCTGAAAATTCTGGAGATATTTCCAAGGCTAAGTTCACACCAGGCCGGACCAGAGGGATTATCCTATCCTATCTGTTCAAAGAAGAACCACCAGATGCACCATGCATCACTAAATCAAAATCCAACCAAGGTATGACCTTAGACTCCCAAAAGAGGATGAAAGCTGACTTGCTCTATCTTGGTGCAGGTTATACAGTTTCGAGGTCGAAACCTTTTCAAGGGGGAGGGAATGTTACAGTCACAGAAACCGTACCTGAACCG
>NW_022610659.1:0-33999 GCF_000309985.2 Brassica rapa
AAGGAAGTTGAATAAATCTCATAGGAGTTGGGATAAAGAAGTTATCCCACTTTCTAATCAGGTGATTCCAGTTTACCAGTTTGGGAATAGGACAGCTTCTTCGTCAATCCAATCAAACCAGGATGAATCACTTTGTAAGAAGCTTGATTTTCATACATAAAATGGTGGGGAAACACAAGGAAGTTGAATAAATCTCATAGGAGTTGGGATTAAGAAGTTATCCCACATTCAAATCAGGTGATTCCAGTTTCCCTGTTTGGGAATTGGACAGCTTCTTCGTCGTTCCAATCAAACCAGGATGAATCACTTTGTAAGAAGCTTGATTTGGATACATAAAATGGTTGAGAATCACCACAAAGTTGAATAAATCTCATAGGCGTTGGGATGAAGAAGTTATCCCACTTTCTAATCAGGTGATTCCAGTTTCCCAGTTTGGGAATAGGACAGCTTCTTCATCGTTCCAATCAAACCAGGATGAATCACTTTGTAAGAAGCTTGATTTGGATACATAATGTGTTGGAGAAACACCATGAAGTTGAATAAATCTGATAGGAGTTGGGATGAAGAAGTTATCCCACTTTCAAATCAGGTGATTCCAGTTTCCCAGTTTGGGAATAGACAGCTTCTTCGTCATCACAATCAAACAGGATGAATCACTTTGTAAGAAGCTTGATTTTGATACATAAAATGGTGGAGGAAATCACAAGGAAGTTGAATAAATCTCATAGGAGTTGGGATGAAGAAGTTATCCCACTTTCTAAATCAGGTGATTTCCAGTTTCCCAGTTTGGGAATAGGACAGCTTCTTCGTCCTTCCAATCAAACCAGGATGAATCACTTTGTGAGAAGCTTGATTTTATTACATAAAATTGTGGGGAAACACCAGGAAGTTGAATAAATCTCATAGGAGTTGGGATGAAGAAGTTATCCCACTTTCAAATCAGGTGATTCCAGTTTCCCAGTTTGGGGAATAGCACAGCTTCTTCGTCGTTCCAATCAAACCAGGATGAATCACTTTGTGAGAAGCTTGATTTGGATACATAAAGTGTTGTAGAAATCACAAGGAAGTTGAATAAATCTCAAGGAGTTGGGATGAAGAAGTTTATTTTCCCACTTTCTAATCAGGTGATTCCAGTTTACCAGTTTGGGAATATGGTGCAGCCTGGGTATGGCTTAAACTCTGGATCACTTGAAGGTGGATGGATAGAGGGTGTTCTAAGAGGCTACTAGCTCTCCTTTGAACTATGAACGTCTCCCTGAGCCTGTGGGTTGGCGCCAAGGATGATTTGCTACTCAAAGACACAAGATCACCTTGTATTGTCTAAGATGGGATTCACAGGAATTCCTTCCTTTAAGTGAGATCAATGTTCTAGAGCTGAACAGAGAAAGCTAGAGACAAGACAACAACGTTGACTGAATAATTCTTAGATTGAAAGTTGAGAAAACAAAGCTGCAGCCCCCATGTTCTTAAAGTAAAAATCGAAAACCCTAATGCTAAACCAAGGTGGTTTAATTCTAATTCTAATCCTAATTGTCTTTGGTTTAAATTAAATGAAAGCCCAATAACCAAACCCTTACAAAGTAATTAAATTAAACCAACAAGCTGGTTTATCTTGATCTCCTTGCCTTGAACCAAGGCCCACGGTTTTGGCTATCTCCTGGAGCCTCTCCTCTTGTGCTCTCAGTCTTGATCTGGTTACTGGTCCACTCCACAAGCTGGCTAGCTCATTTGGTTCTTCTCTGCTCAAGTCTGGTTCTTCTCTTCTCAAGTCTGGCTCTTCTCTGCTCAAGTCTGGCTCTTCTCTTCTCAAGTCTGGCTCTCCTCATCAGACTCACTCAGCTCTCCAATGTCTCTACTCATGGCTACACCATCCCCTCCTCCTTTAAAAGGATTTGACCTCAAATCCAAATCATCTGCAATAAAAGGATCCAAGTCAGAAACATTGAAAGTAGAACTGATTGTGTATTTCCCTTCAAGATCAATCTGGTAGGCATTGTTGTTGATTCTCTTCAGCACTTTGAAAGGTCCATCTTTCCTTGGCAGCAACTTTGATTTCCTCTCAACAGGAAACCTCTCTTTTCTCATGTGAATCCACACAAGATCACCCGGTTCAAGTACTAGCTCCTTGCGCCCCTTGTTCTTCTGCCTCTCATACATCTTGGTCCTCTCCTCAATGTTCTTCCTGACCTGTTCATGCAAAGACAAAACAAACTCGGCCTTTTGCTTGCCATCAAGGTTAGTTTGTTCTTTTAAAGGTAAAGCAAATAAATCAAGAGGAGACAATGGATTAAACCATAAACAACTTGAAAAGGAGAAAGTTTAGTAGCTGAATGCACTGCTCTGTTATATGCAAACTCTACATGTGGTAAACAATCCTCCCATGTCCTAATGTTACTCTTAATGATGGCACGCAAAAGAGTAGACAATGTCCTATTGACTGATTCAGTTTGACCATCAGTTTGGGGATGACAAGTAGTTGAAAACAATAGCTTAGTTCCCAACTTTCCCCACAGAGTTTTCCAGAAGTAGCTAAGGAACTTAGTATCTCTATCAGAAACTATAGTCCTAGGCATACCATGCAATCTAACAACTTCTCTAAAGAATAGATCAGCTACCAAAGATGCATCATCAGTTTTATGACAAGGTATGAAGTGAGCCATCTTAGAAAATCTATCAACAACCACAAAGATGCTATCTCTTCCTTTCCTAGTTCTAGGCAATCCTAAGACAAAGTCCATAGAGATATCAATCCATGGTGCAGTAGGAATAGGGAGAGGTGTATACAAACCTGTTGGTTGGACCTTAGACTTGGCTTGCTTGCACACGACACACCTTGAGCACACACGCTCCACTTCTTTCTTCATACTCGGCCAGTAGAAGTGCTCCTGCAAGGTGGAGAGTGTTTTGGCGACCCCAAAGTGTCCCATCAGCCCTCCTGCGTGAGCTTCCCTAACATACAATTCTCTCAAAGAACCACTAGGAACACACAGGCGGTTATCATAGAAAAGAAATCCTTTTACTTGATAGAATTTTCCACTAGCATGTTTCTCAGATTCTCTAAACACATCTTTAAACTCAGGATCATTAGCATAGCAAGATTTGATGTGTTCAAATCCTAAGAGTTTAGTTTCCATTGAAGATAAAAGAGTATACCTTCTGGAGAGTGCATCAGCCACTACATTCTCCTTACCTTTCTTGTAGTGGATGACATAAGGAAAGGTCTCAATGAACTCCACCCACCTGGCGTGTCTCTTGTTCAGCTTCTGTTGCCCTTTGAGATGTTTAAGGGATTCATGATCTGTATGGATCACAAACTCCTTAGGCCACAAGTAATGTTGCCACACTTGTAAAGCTCTCACCAAGGCATACAGCTCCTTGTCATAGGTAGGATAGTTTAAGGTGGCGCCTCCTAGTTTCTCACTGAAATAAGCTATGGGTTTCTTATCCTGCATCAACACAGCTCCAATTCCAATACCAGATGCATCACATTCAATTTCAAAAGTCTTAGAAAAGTCAGGAAGTGCAAGTAAGGGAGCACTTGTTAACTTCTCTTTTAGCATTTGAAATGCCTCTTCTTGTGCTGGTCCCCAAGTGAAACCTACACTCTTCTTGACTACTTCAGTCAGTGGTGCTGCAACTGTACTGAAATCTCTCACAAACCTCCGGTAGAAGCCAGCAAGTCCATGAAAACTTCTGACCTCTCCAATAGATTTAGGAATCGGCCACTCCCTGATAGCTTTCACCTTTTCCTCATCAACCTGTATGCCCTGTGAAGTCACAACAAAACCTAAAAAGACAAGGTTATCTGTGCCAAAAGAGCACTTCTTATAGTTAGCATACAGATTTTCTTTTCTAAGCACATCTAGAACTTGCTTCAAGTGATTAACATGTTCTTTCATAGTCTTGCTGTAAATCAGGATATCATCAAAGTAAACAACTACAAATCGTCCTATCAAAGCTCTCAAGACATGATTCATTAATCTCATGAAAGTACTAGGTGCATTAGTAAGCCCAAAAGGCATCACAAGCCATTCATACAATCCTACTTAGTTTTAAAGGCAGTTTTCCACTCATCTCCTTCTTTCATTCTAATCTGGTGGTAACCACTCTTTAAATCAATTTTAGAGAAGACACATGAACCATGTAACTCATCTAGCATATCATCTAAGCGAGGAATAGGATGCCTGTACTTAACTGTTATGTTGTTGATGGCTCTGCAGTCCACACACATCCTCCAGCTTCCATCTTTTTTGGCACCAAAAGGACAGGTACAGCACAAGGACTCATACTCTCCCTGATATGTCCCTTCTCCATTAGCTCATTGACTTGTTTCTGAAGCTCCTTGGTCTCCACAGGGTTGGTCCTGTATGCTGGACGGTTTTGTAAAGTAGCTCCTGGTACAAAGTCGATCTGGTGCTCTATTCCCCTAATAGGCGGCAGACCTATGGGATTGTCCTCTGGGAACACATCTCTATACTCCTGCAAAAGACATTCAATCTCCTCTGGAATCTCCGGAGCAGGGTTAGTAGTAGAGCTCAACAATTCTTTGTAAACTACTAGTATCAAATTTGATTGTTCAATCACAGCAGTTTTGATATCTTTAGCAGTAGCAAAGAGGTTGAGTTTACTTACCTGGCTGGTCTCTTCAAGAAGCAAGGACTTGCTGGCGGCCTTGGACTCTCCTCTCTTCATTTTGAGATGCATCTGATCCTGGTGTACCTCCTGAGGGGTCATTGGCGCCAGGGTAACTTGTTTCTCCTTATGAATAAAAGTGTATCTGTTGGTAAAGCCATCATGTACTGATCTCTTATCATACTGCCATGGACGTCCAAGAAGGATGTGGCTAGCTTCCAGGGGTGCTACATCACAAGTGATCTCATCCTGGTACTTTCCCACTGATAGCAATACCTTCACTTGCTTGGTGATCTTTAATCCTCCCTCATCATTGATCCATTGCAACAGATATGGCTTAGGATGCTTGAACACTTGAAGACCCAACTTCTCCACCAACTCAGCACTTGCTACATTAGTACAACTTCCTCCATCAATGATCAAGCTACAAACCTTTTCTTGAATCAAGCATCTGGTGTGAAACAAGTTTTCCCTTTGCTCATCTTCTTTGGTTTTAGGTTGAGCATTGAGAAGTCTCCTGGTGACCAATAGCTCTCCACGGACAGGGTACTCCACGCCTTCCTCATCAGACTCTTGGCCGGCGTCCTCCTCTTCAGATATCACCTCCCCGTCGGCTAAGATAGTCATCACCTTCTTGTTGGTGCACTCATTAGCATAGTGACCAAAACCATGACACTTGAAACACTTAATGTTCCTGGTCTTAGTAGGTGTGGCTACTCCTTTACCCTTGTCATCTCTCTTGGTCTCCACTGAAGAAGAACCTTCTTTGGACTTATCCCCTGGCTTATCTTCCTTGGAGTAAGCCGGTTTTGAAGCAGGAGTGTATGAAGACCGGGTAGAGCTCTTTCTCTTGTTCTGCTGCTCAATCAAAATAGCCTTATGTAGCAGTTCATCCATGTCCTCATACTCTTGTAGCTCCAACCTATCTTGTATATCTCTGTTAAGACCTCCTTGGAATCTAGCCATAGTAGCTTCTACTTCTTCTTCTAAGTCAGCTTTCAACATGAGTGTTTCCATCTCCTGATGATAGTCCTCTACACTCTTAGATCCTTGAGAAAGCCTTCTCAACTTCTGGTGTAGATCTCTTCCATAGTGATTAGGAACAAATCTCTTCTTCATCACAGTTTTCATCTCAAACCAGGAAGCTACCTGAGGCTCTCCATTGCGTCTCCTGGTAGTAGCAATCTGATCCCACCAGCTGATAGCATAACCACAGAATTCAGTAGCTGCTAGTCTCACTTTTCTCTCCTCAGTGATGAACTGTTGGCAATTGAAAACCAGTTCAATCTTCTTCTCCCACTCTAAGTAAGCATCAGGATCATTCTTCCCATGGAATGGAGGGATTCTAAGCTTGAGATTGCCTAGGTTATCAGTAGCTGGTCGCCTGCGGTTGTGATTTCTACCATGATGACTAGCCTGAGATCCATCATCACTTTCATCAGCTGACTCTTCTTGATAATGTTCTCCATAAATCCCACGACCCCTAAGCTCAACTCGTTGCCCTCTTATAGGTCCAATGCGTGCTCTCTGAGCTCCAGCAGCAACCGCGTCCCTCTCTTGCCCTGCATTATCACCAGGTAAAGTTTCATTAGCTTGTTGAGCACGGTTGTAAGTATTTTGCATTCTTCTGGTTATCTCAGCTATCATAGCCTCAAATTGAACTTGGTTGAGGTTGATTTGCTGGACAGCCGGTTCTCCTGAACTCTCAGGTTGCTTTCCATCTCGCCTCTCTTCACTCATTGTTCCTGAAATAGTTAGAGAAAACACAAAGCCAGGAACAAAATTATCTCTCTCTCACTCAAGTTTTCAAATCGCCAAGTCTCAGCTCTTCCCACAAGTTCAGTTGAAAACAAAGTTCTACACTTAAGATCTAGAACTAAAACCCCAATGAATCAGATAGAAAGTATTAAGAGATTTAGGCACCAGCTGACTTTACCACCCTGAGCTGGATTTCTCTTCAGCTAGCTGGATTACTCTTCAGCTATATATATTTTTTTTTGATTTGGATCAGAGATCTCTTTTCTTTTTTTTTTTTGATTTGCAGGGTTGGCTCAGCTGGCTTACAACAGATAGAAAGATAAGAGAAGTGTTTGATGGAATGAATGATCTGAGTAGTCAAATCGCAAACCCTAACCTTCAAGTGGCTCTGATACCACTTGGTGCAGCCTGGGTATGGCTTAAACTCTGGATCACTTGAAGGTGGATGGATAGAGGGCGTTCTAAGAGGCTACTAGCTCTCCTTTGAACTATGAACGTCTCCCTGAGCCTGTGGGTTGGCGCCAAGGATGGTTTGCTACTCAAAGACACAAGATCACCTTGTATTGTCTAAGATGGGATTCACAGGAATTCCTTCCTTTAAGTGAGATCAATGTTCTAGAGCTGAACAGAGAAAGCTAGAGACAAGACAACAACGTTGACTGAATAATTCTTAGACTGAAAGTTGAGAAAACAAAGCTGCAGCCTCCATGTTCTTAAAGTAAAAATCGAAAACCCTAATGCTAAACCAAGGTGGTTTAATTCTAATTCTAATCCTAATTGTCTTTGGTTTAAATTAAATGAAAGCCCAATAACCAAACCCTTACAAAGTAATTAAATTAAACCAACAAGCTGGTTTATCTTGATCTCCTTGCCTTGAACCAAGGCCCACGGTTTTGGCTATCTCCTGGAGCCTCTCCTCTTGTGCTCTCAATCTTGATCTGGTTACTGGTCCACTCCACAAGCTGGCTAGCTCATTTGGTTCTTCTCTGCTCAAGTCTGGTTCTTCTCTTCTCAAGTCTGGCTCTTCTCTGCTCAAGTCTGGCTCTTCTCTTCTCAAGTCTGGCTCTCCCTCATCAGACTCACTCAGCTCTCCAATGTCTCTACTCATGGCTACACCATTGAGAGGGATGTTTCACAGCCTGGGCATTGTAGTACACTCTCGTGTTTACCCAGTTGGAACTATCCTTTCTCACTCTGGTGCTTCTTCTCAATGGCTGCACGGCCGGCTCTGGTTCAGGTTCAGTTGTAGTTGCATTAGTTTCCTCCTCTTGATCCTCTTGATCTTGGCTCGGTACCTCCCTATCTTCATGCATCATACTTTGATCCTGATCACCTGAGCCTTCTTGATCGTGGCTTTCAACATGTACTTCAGCCGGTTCAGGTGTTGTTTCCCCCCCATGATCTAAGTTTGATGCCTCGGTAGGTTGTGTGTTTGTTGTGCTGCGTCTTTCCTTCGGATCCTGGGTAGTATGTATCCCAAGGCCCTCTAGAATGCTTCTAAGGCTGGCCGCTCTATCTGACTCTCTTGTCAATTCTAGCAACTCATCTTGATTCTTTTCCTCATAGAACCCCTTAGCTTCAATGAACTTCACATCTCTAGAGACTAGAACCCTTCTAGTAGTAGGATCATAGCACTTGTAACCCTTTTGAGTAGTAGAGTAGCCAACAAACATAGCTCTTGTGCTGGTTGCTTCAAGCTTGTTTCTCAACTCTTTTGGCCTCAGAACAAAGCATAGACATCCAAAGATTCGCATATGCTCCAATGATGGCTTGTACCTGTTCAAGGCTTCAAAAGGGGACTGATCATGTAGAATCTTAGTTGGGATCCGGTTGATTAGATAACAGGATGTAGCCACAGCATCACTCCAAAACCTCTTAGGGACATTTGCTTGAAACATCATTGATCTTGCCACCTCCATGAGATGCCTATTCTTTCTCTCAGCCACTCCATTTTGCTGAGGAGTATAAGGACAACTCGTTTGGTGTAGTATCCCATGTTGAGCTAGATGTTGCTTGAAGGCTTGACCAGTGTATTCCCCACCATTATCTGATCTCAAAATTTTAATCTTGGCATTGTAATGGTTAGTCACATAGTTTTGAAAATTTTTAAAAGCTTCAAGCACCCTATCTTTGGTTTGAATAAGTGTTATCCAGGTGTATTTCGATTTTTCATCTATGAATGTGACAAAGTATTTAAAACTATCCCTAGACAAGCAAGGAGCAGTCCAAACATCAGAGTGAATTAAATCAAAGCACTTGTCATAAACAGTAGATGAAATGGGAAACACAGTTTTACAATGCTTGCCTAAGATGCAAGCTTCACAATCCTTATTTTCAAATACCACACCTGGTAACATCCAGTTTAAAGCCCTAACATGGGGATGACCTAGTCTAGCATGCCACAATGCATTTTTATTCATCATAGAAGCAGAAGTAAATGAGCACAAGTAATCAGAAACAGGAGCTAGTTCTTCAAGTAAATATAAATCTCCCTTGGTAACTCCTTTTCCAATCAATTGGCTGCTCTCAATATCCTGAAACTTCACATCATTAGGACTGAATATAACATTGCAATTAAGATCTGTAGTGCATTTCTTTACAGATAATAGATTTGATGTGAAGTCAGGCATGTAAAATGCTTTAGATTCTTTATCAAACAATTTTAGCTTGCCAATTCCTCTAATTGGGATTTTATCTCCATTTGCAATCATAACATGTCCATTTGTAGGTTCAATGTCTCTAATCAAGCTAGTATCACTAATCATGTGATGAGATGCTCCTGAATCAACTACCAATGGTTTAAACAGATTGTGTGCAATATGAGACTGTCCTAGTATGCTAGTAGGCTTATAAGCAATGCTTGAGTGTTCAGGTTCTCTAGCAATACTATACGGTTCATATGATGCACCAAAAGAGTAACCAAGAGTACCAAGTGTGTTACCGTTCTCCTTTAGCATTTTGATGAGGGAGTCAAGGTCTGATCTCCTCAGGTACTCGTTCTCACGGTTGTTCTGAAGGCTTGGTTGAGCTGTGTAAGTCACCAGGGCCTTGCTATCTCCAGGCTCACGTGTCCCGCCCTCTACAGCTTGGCCTGAGCTCCCAGCAACACTTGAACTCCCCGGCTCACTTCCAGCATACGAGACATTGGCTCTCCCATCTTTCTCTCTTGAGAACTTGGCCGGCTTCAGATGAGGGTGCAAGATCCAGCACTGGTTCTTCTTGTGACCTTGTCTCTTGCAGTGATCACAATTTCCCGTGAACTTCTTTGCATCATACTGGTTAGAGCTTGCACGGTTTGCTTGTGGAACCTCAGCTTGGTTTGCAAGAGTGATCTCCCCTTTCCCTCCAAAGAGACCAATAGACCCTTCCTCCTTCTGAACTTGCGCACACACGTCCTCAAGATCAGGTAACTTTCCGGACCTCAGAATGTGTTTGATGAGGCTGTTGTAGCTTGGATTCAATGTGAGCAGCAACCCAAACACCTTATCCTGCTCGCGTCTCTCAGCCAGCTCATCTAGGTTGGTTGTGCCTGGCCTCAGCATCTCTAGTTCGGACCACAAGGCTCTGAACCTCCCAAGATGCTTAGTGAACTCCATGTCCTCCTGTGTCAAGCTGTTGATAGCACGTTTCACTTCAAACACACGGCTCAAGTTTGAGATGTTACCATAAACCTTCTTTAGCGTGTCCCAAAGATCCTTTGCTGTCTCACAGTAGCTGTATGCCTCCAGGATAGACACTTCAAGAGACCGTTGGAGTATGGACATCACCAGCTGATCATCCTGCTCCCACTTCTCCTCATCGCACTCGACAACCTCCTTGTCGCCTTCATAAGTAATGAGCTTTGGGGCTTCACTCTGTGTGATATGTCCCCATAAACCCTTACTCCCCACTGCGGTCTTCACCAAACGAGACCACAAAAGATAGTTACCCCCCTTGAGAGTAACCGGAACCACAGCTTTGTTGCTTTCCATTTCAGACCCACTCGGATAAATGAAATGCAACTCAAGTGTTCTTAGTAATCAAACCCAGATTATGATTAACCTGGCTCTGATACCATATGAACTTTAGAGAATCTGAGTTTGATATAAGAAAAGAAAGGGATTAGAGAAGTTTAGAGGTGATTTAGAACGAGTTTAGCTAAGAGTTTAGTGTGGAATCATGATTGAGAGTCTTTGAGTCTAAGCGAGTGTTTTTGTGTCAAGAACTGTATTATTATCATTAATGAAGAGATTACAAATATATAGGAGAGGATACAAGGGTTTTCCTTAAAGGTAAAGTAAGCAAAGCATGTGGAGTCAAGGATAAGATAAGCGCCTAATTCAAACTAAGCCAATGGGAGACTCCACATGTGTGGGATGAATGGATAAGGTTGCTTTCCCTTTCCAGCTGCATACAGCCTGTCAAGCCGCGGCCTTATCCTTCCCTCAACGGTCTGATCAAGTGCTGGTAACTCTTCATAGTTACCATCTCCCTTTTCACAAGTAACCATCCTGTATAGTGAAGAGTGTTACCCAAGACTTGTACGGCCACTCCTCATGTACGGAGTGTACGGATTGTACGAACTCAGCCTCCTCAATCCCTTTCTTCCTAATGCTTCACTACTTCATGCCCTTTCCTCCCATTCATTACTCATCACTCCATTTCATGATCTCATCTCAAAATGATCTCATCTCAACAGAAGGAACAAGCTAGAAGCAAAGAGTACTAAAGCTATGTTCATTGGGTACTCAATCACTCAGAAAGGCTACAAATGTTATGATCCAATAACTAGGAGGGTTATGGTATCTAGAGAAGTGAAGTTTGTTGAGTCTAAAGGGTATTATGAGGAGAAGAAATGGGAAGACCTAGAGGATCTGTCCCGAGCTCCATCAGAGAAGGCAACAACATTGAGAGTGTTGTTGGAGAGGCTAGGGATAGGATTATCCCAAGATCAGGAACCAGGAAGAACCGGACCTTCTAATCAAACTGGAGAAGCTGGAGGAACAACCCCTCTTGATCATGAGAGGGGGAATGGATCTGAATCAGGGGAGCAGGAGCATAACCAAGAGGATTCAGGTCAGCATGATCAGGAGGAGACACAGGAAGTAGAGAGTGAAGCTCAGTCAGGTGGAAATGAGCAGGGAGAACCTACTGGTTTAAGAGAGGAAGCACAAGAGAATGTTCAGGCTGAAGAACAGGTTGAGACCTTGCGGAGGAGCACAAGGATAAGGAGGGATCCTTCCAACTGGGTAAACACGAGAGTGTACTACAATGCCCAGGCTGTGGAGCATCCCTCTCAAGCCGTGTGTTCCTTTGCAGAGTTTCCAGAAGAGCACATGGTGTTTATGTGTAACTTGGATGAGAATGAGATACCAAGATCTTATGAAGAAGCTATGAAGCACAAGGTTTGGAGAGATTCAGTAGGAGATGAAAGGGATGCAATGATCAGGAATGATACTTGGTATGAGAGTGAGTTACCTAAAGGGAAGAAGGCAGTTTCAAGCAGATGGATCTTCACCATCAAGTACCTTGCAAATGGGGAGATAGATAGGCGCAAGACTAGGCTGGTTGCAAGAGGATTTACACAGACTTATGGGGAAGATTACATTGATACTTTTGCACCAGTGGCCAAGCTTCACACAATTCGAATTGTGTTATCTATTGCAACAAACTTGGAGTGGGATTTGTGGCAAATGGATGTGAAGAATGCTTTCTTGCAAGGTGAACTTGAAGATGAAGTATACATGCATCCACCTCCTGGTCTTGAGCATCTAGTAAAGCCAGGGAATGTTTTGAGATTGAAGAAGGCTATATATGGGCTGAAGCAGTCTCCTAGAGCTTGGTACAGAAAGCTTAGTACAACTCTCAATGGGAGAGGGTTCAGGAAGTCTGAACTAGATCATACACTCTTCACACTGGTTGGACCATCAGGGATCATAGTGATTTTGGTGTATGTGGATGATTTGATTATCACAGGGAGTGATAAGGCTGGGATTAAAGCCACCAAAGAGTTTCTCAAGTCTGTGTTTGATATTAAAGACTTGGGAGAGATGAAGTATTTTTTGGGGATTGAGATATGCAGATCTAAGGAGGGTTTGTTTATGTCTCAAAGGAAGTATACTATGGATATGCTGAAGGAGACTGATGTGCTTGGAGGGAAGATAGCTAAGACACCTCTTGAGGAAGGGTATAAAGTCTTGCGTGAGGGGGAGGTTGAAGAGAACCAGTTGTTTGAGGATGCTAAGCTGTATAGGAGGATGGTGGGTAAGCTGATCTACTTGACTATCACCAGACCTGATATATGCTTTGCTGTGAATCAAGTGAGCCAACATATGCAGGCGCCAAAGGTACATCACTGGAAGATGGTTGATAGGATACTGAGGTATTTGAGTGGCTCACATGGACAAGGAGTTTGGATGGGTTGCAATGGCAGTACAGAAGTGGTTGGGTATTGTGATGCTGATTGGGCAGGAGATAGAGTGGACAGGAGATCAACTACTGGGTATTGTACATTCATTGGAGGGAATCTGGTTACTTGGAAGAGTAAGAAGCAGAAGGTCATCTCCTGTTCAAGTGCTGAAGCTGAGTATAGAGCTATGTTGAAGCTTACAAATGAGTTGGTGTGGATCAAGGGGATCTTGAAGCACTTGGAGATCGAGCAGGCCACACCTATGACAATGCATTGTGACAATCAAGCAGCTATCCACATTGCCTCCAATTCAGTGTTTCATGAGAGAACAAAGCACATAGAGGTGGATTGTCATAAGGTGAGGCAGATGATCATCTTAGGAGTGATTCTGCCATGTTATACAAGAAGTGAAGATCAGCTTGCAGATGTGTTTACTAAGGCAGCGAGATTGAAGACAATGGAGTCCATACTGTCAAGGCTTGGACTCATTGATCTGACTCCTAGGAGCTGAGCCCCTTAACCATGGAGTCTCCACTCTTTTTCCCTCATCAAGGTTTTATCCCAATGGGTTTTACTTGGTGAGGTTTTTAACGAGGGAGGTCTTCATGGTTTCCAAGCTTGACTAGTTCTACATGGTCAAGCTTGAGGGGGAGTATTGAGATGAAGACCAAGGAGGCTGAGACAGTAACTTTAGAGTTTTACTGTGGTAACTTTATTTTAACCACAGTAACTACTTGGGGAAGTTATCTGATGGGATGAGAAGGTAACTTAGTGAAGAGAAGAGAGGAAACTCGACCAAAGAGGATAAGTGAGGTTAAGGAAGGATAAGGGATCACTTTGACAGCCTGTATGATGCTGGAAAGGAGAAGTTACCTTTATACTAGTGCAAGCATGTGAGAAAGCACAGCCAAGTGATTCAAAAGGAGTTCCAGCCTGTCCTTTGACTACACATGCTTAACCATTTCGAATTTCCTTGTTGCTCTCTCTATTAATACTTGTAAACTTCATCAGTTATTAATTAATGGAGTTTTGAGTCTCTCTCTCTTTATTCTCTCACTAGAATCTCTTAATCTCTTTAATCTTTTCATCTGATTATCTCTGATTGGTTGAATCATGCTCTAATACACAAAAGTGTATACTCAACACATTTCCACTCTTCACTAAGTGTTCAAGGCCTGGAGGTGGATGCATATACACTTCATCCTCAAGTTCACCTTGTAGAAACGCATTCTTCACATCCATTTGCCATAACCCCCATCCAAGATTCACAGCCAAGCTTAGTACAGTCCGGATTGTGTGGAGTTTAGCTACTGGTGCAAAGGTTTCTATGTAATCTTCTCCATAAGTTTGAGTGAAACCTCTTGCAACTAGCCTTGACTTCTTCCTCTCAACCTTTCCATCCGCTTTGTACTTGATTGTGAATATCCATCTACTAGTCACAGCCTTCTTCCCTTTTGGTAACTCACTCTCATACCATGTATCATTCTTGATCATCGCTCCTGCCTCATCTCCAACTGATTCCTTCCATTCTTTATCTTTCATTGCTTCTTCATAGCTTCTTGGGATGTGATTCTCATCCAAGTTTACCATGAAAGCGCAATGTGCTTCTGGATATTGAGCAAAGGAGCACACGGCTTGAGAAGGATGCTCCACAGCTTGGGCATTGTAGTACACTCTCGTGTTTACCCAACTGGAAGGATCCTTCCTTATCCTTGTACTCCTTCTTAGTGGCTGCACAACCGGTTCTTCTTCCTGTTGTTCTTCTACCACTTCATCTTGAGAAGGTGTTTGTGTCACACCATGATCATGTCCATGACCATCCGAGCCTATGCTCTCTTCTCCTTCATTCTCTACTCCTCCTTCATCTTGGTTGGCCTCTTGCATAGGCTCCTCATGCTCCTCTCCTCCCTCATGATCAAGGTGGGATGGTGAACAGACTTCAGGAGGTGTAGTTGCGTGATTCCTCGGATCCTGGGATGTACTGATTCCAAGACCTTCAAGAATGATCCGCAAGGTGGTGGCCTTGTCTGATGTTAAGTCCTTCAGGTCTTCTTGATTCTTTTCTTCATAGTATCCTCTATCTTCCAAGAACTTCACATCTCTAGATACAAGAACTCTCCTTGCTATAGGATCATAGCATTTGTATCCTTTCTGTGTAGCTGAGTATCCTATGAACACAGCCTTAGTGCTTCTTGCTTCTAGCTTGTTGATCATCTCTCCTGGTTTGAGGACAAAGCATAGGCATCCAAAGACTCGCAAGTAATCAAGAGCTAGCTTGTACCTGTTCAGAACTTCAAATGGAGCCTTCTCATTCAGAACTTTGGTTGGAGTTCTGTTTATCAGGTAACAAGCAGTGGCAACTGCATCACTCCAAAATCTCTTTGGAACATTACTCTGAAACATAAGTGACCTTGCCACTTCCATGAGATGCCTATTCTTCCTCTCAGCCACTCCATTTTGCTGTGGAGTATAAGGACAGCTTGTTTGATGTAGGATCCCATGTTGTGATAGGTGTTGCTTGAATGCATGACTCGTGTACTCTCCTCCATTATCTGATCTCAAAATTTTAATCTTAGCATGATAATGGTTAGTTACATACATTTGAAAGTTCCTAAATGCATCAAGTACCCTATCCTTTCTGTGTAGCTGAGTATCCTATGAACACAGCCTTAGTGCTTCTTGCTTCTAGCTTGTTGATCATCTCTCCTGGTTTGAGGACAAAGCATAGGCATCCAAAGACTCGCAAGTAATCAAGAGCTAGCTTGTACCTGTTCAGAACTTCAAATGGAGCCTTCTCATTCAGAACTTTGGTTGGAGTTCTGTTTATCAGGTAACAAGCAGTGGCAACTGCATCACTCCAAAATCTCTTTGGAACATTACTCTGAAACATAAGTGACCTTGCCACTTCCATGAGATGCCTATTCTTCCTCTCAGCCACTCCATTTTGCTGTGGAGTATAAGGACAGCTTGTTTGATGTAGGATCCCATGTTGTGATAGGTGTTGCTTGAATGCATGACTCGTGTACTCTCCTCCATTATCTGATCTCAAAATTTTAATCTTAGCATGATAATGGTTAGTTACATACATTTGAAAGTTCCTAAATGCATCAAGTACCCTATCTTTGGTCTGAATTAAGGTTAACCAGGTGTATTTGGATTTTTCATCAATGAATGTGACAAAATACTTATAACTATCTCTAGATAAGCAAGGGGCAGTCCATACATCTGAATGAATTAGATCAAAGCAATTATCATAAACGGTAGTAGACTTTTGAAACACAGTTCTACAATGCTTGCCTAAAATGCAAGCTTCACAATCTTTATTCTCAAACACAACACCTGGTACCATTAAGTTCAAAGCTTTAACATGAGGGTGTCCTACTCTAGCATGCCACAATGCATTTTTATTCAACAAAGAAGCAGAAGTAAACGAGCAAATATAATCAGGAACAGAAGTGAGTTCTTCAAGCATATAGAGATCTCCCTTAGTCACCCCTTTCCCAATCAATCTGCTGCTCTCAATATCCTGAAACTTCACATCATTAGGACTAAAGATAACATTGCATTGTAAATCATTAGTACATTTCTTCACTGATAATAGGTTTGATGTGAATTCAGGCATGTAAAAAGCTCTAGATTCTTTGTTAAACAGCTTAAGCTTTCCTATTCCTCTAATGGGTATCTTATCCCCATTTGCTATCATCACATGCCCATGTGTAGGTTCTATATCCTTAATCAAGTTTTCATCACTTATCATATGATGTGATGCACCAGAATCAACAATCAATGGTTTACCTACTCGTTTAGCATTATGGCATAGATTACTAAGTGATGGATGCATCTTATCAGTTCTAGCAATGTGAGCATGTCTATACTCATTCCCAGCTTCTAACCGTTCTACTAGTTCTCTAATCAAGTGATCATCCTTATATGCAATCATAGAAGCTCCAAAGGAATAACCGTAAGTGTTACCGTTTTCCTTTAGCATTTTGAAGAGGGCATCAAGGTCTGATCTCTTGATGTAGTCATCATTGCTGCGGGAGCTTGAGGCGCCTGTGTAAGCCACCAGAGACTTCCCATTCCCATCATTGCCTCCAAGCCCATCCACTTCACTGATCTTGCTTGTGCCAGCTCCGCTTGAACCTTCAGTCACATTTGCCCTTCCCTCACGCTCCTTCATGAACTTGGCCGGCTTGAGGTGTGGGTGCAGTATCCAGCATTGGCTCTTCTTATGACCATGCTTCTTGCAATGATCACAGTTGCCATTGAACTTCCTGTCCTCGTACTTCCCGTGAGATGCCTTGTTTGCTTGTGGAGCCTCGGTTGAATCCTCATGAGCTGCTTGATTGGCAAGAGAGAGCTCCCCCTTTCCTCCAAACAAACCCATGGATCCCTGCTCCCTTTGGATTTGTGCACACACCTCCTCAAGGTCCGGAAGCTTGTCTGACCTTAACATGTGCTGGATGAGCTGGATGTAGGCCGGGTTCAGTGTGAGAAGCAGCCCAAAGACCTTGTCTTGCTCGCGCCTCTCATTCAGCTGATCTGGATCAGTTGTGCTCGGCCTCAGCATCTCCAGCTCTGACCATAAGGACCTGAACCTCCCCAAGTGCTTAGTGAACTCCATGTCCTCTTGTGCAAGACGGTTGATCGCTAGCTTCACTTCAAACACACGGCTGAGGTTGGAAGTGTTCCCATACACCTTCTTCAGCGTGTCCCACAGCTCCTTGGCTGATTCACAGTAGCTGTAGGCATCCAAGATAGCTGGGTCCAAGGATGCGTGTAGAACCGTCATCACCAGCATGTCTTCTTGTTGCCATTTCTCCACAGCCGCTTCATTAGAGACCTCTTCTTGATCTCCTCCCTGAGTAATGAGTTTCGGAGCCTCCCCTGTTGTGATGTGCCCCCACAAACCCTTACTTCCCACCGCAGTCTTCACCATCCGAGACCACACAAGGTAGTTGCTACCTTTGAAAGTAACCGCTACCTTCATCCTCATGTTCATCCCATGTTCCATCTTTGCTTGACTTGAAAACTTGAATCTTGGATCTCGTACACACCAACCTTGAGTCTAGAATCACGCAAACCAACAGAACGTAGCACAGCTTCAACTAGAACGGACCACAGCTTCAACACCTTCAAGACTACTCGCGTGTAGCTTCAAAGACGTTTAGCTTGTAACTCTCTAAAGATCAAACCCCAGATTCAAATGAACCTGGCTCTGATACCATATGAGATTAAGAGATCCTTAGAGTAATCAGAATAAAGAGAGTGTTTAGGAAGTGATTAAGAGAAGTTTGTGAAAGATTAGGAGACTAGATAGAGCCGTTTAGTGTCTAAGAGTAAACCATAGTGTCTAAGAGATTAGAGAGACTCAAACTGCTTAATCTTTATTAGGGTTGATGAGTTACAATATATATAGAGTGAGCATACAAGGGTTTTCGAAATCAAGAGAAGACTGAAGCATGTGAGGTCAATCAGGAGAGGATAAGCTCATTTGGACTAGCCAATTAGCTTCTCCACATGCGCGGAGTATCTGGCATCTTGGACCGAGATGCTCTTGCCTTTCCAGCTGTTCCAGCCTGTCAAGGCGCGCTCTACCTTATCCCTAAACGGTCTGATGCCTCAAGGTAAGTTCCTTCCCTTTACCTTAGTTACCGTGTTACTTGGCTGATGCAAGGTAAGTCTTGGTCGATGCTGGATGGTACGGACTGTACGGCTTGTACGGCCTTGTACGGACGTCCGTACCATGCTCTCCCTAAACTCCCTTAAGCTTCCTCATCTCCTTTCCTCTTCAACTCCTTAGCTCTTCATACATATATTCAGCTCAACTCAACATAGCTGGCTTCTACCGACGGTTTGTGAAAGACTTTAGCACCATAGCAGCTCCATTGACTGAGGTGATCAAGAAAGAAGTTGGATTCAAATGGGGAGAAGCACAAGAACTTGCCTTTCAATGCCTAAAAGAGAAGCTTACTAATGCCCCTCTTCTTATACTTCCTGATTTCAATAAAACTTTTGAAATTGAATGTGATGCTTCAGGAATTGGAATTGGTGCTGTTCTTATGCAGGAAAAGAGACCCATAGCATATTTCAGTGAGAAACTTGGAGGAGCAACTCTCAACTATGCTACTTATGACAAGGAACTCTATGCTTTGGTAAGGGCTTTGCAGACATGGCAGCATTACCTATGGCCCAAGGAGTTTGTCATTCACACTGATCATGAGTCTCTCAAGTACCTTAAAGGCCAGAACAAACTCAGCAAGAGGCACGCCAGATGGGTAGAATTCATTGAAACCTTCCCTTATGTGATCAAGTACAAACAAGGTAAGGAAAATATAGTTGCGGATGCACTATCCAGAAGGTATGTTCTCTTGAATACTCTTGATGCTAAGTTGCTAGGATTTGAACAGCTTAAAGAAATGTATGCAACTGATTCTGACTTTCAAGAGGCTTATAAATCGTGTGAAAAATATGCTGCTGGACATTACTTTAGGCAAGAGGGATTCTTATTCTATGATAATAGATTGTGTGTGCCTAACTGTTCTTTGAGAGATCTATTTGTCAGGGAATCCCATGGAGGAAGCTTAATGGGACATTTTGGTATTGCCAAGACTCTTAAAGTTTTGCAGGATCACTTCTTTTGGCCACACATGAAACGAGATGTTGAGAGAATCTGTGGGAGGTGTGCAACTTGCAAAGCAGCTAAGTCAAAGATTCAACCTCACGGTTTGTATACTCCTTTACCTATTCCTACTCACCCTTGGAATGATATATCTATGGATTTTGTTGTGGGTTTGCCGAGGACTAAGACAGGTAAGGACTCCATCTTTGTAGTTGTTGATAGGTTTTCTAAAATGGCACATTTCATTGCTTGCCATAAAACTGATGATGCAATACATGTTGCTAACCTGTTCTTTAAAGAGATTGTGCGCATTCATGGCATGCCTAGAACCATAGTTTCTGATAGAGATACCAAATTTCTTAGTTATTTTTGGAAGACTCTATGGTCTAAGTTAGGCACTAAGCTCTTGTTCTCTACTACATGTCATCCACAAACTGATGGTCAAACTGAGGTAGTTAATAGAACTCTTGGAACTCTCTTGCGTGCATTCATTAAAAAGAACTTGAAATCATGGGAAGAATACTTGCCACACTGTGAATTTGCTTATAATCATGCTCAGCATTCTGCATCTAAGTATTCTCCTTTTGAAATTGTTTATGGGTTCAATCTCATCTCTCCTTTGGATCTAATGCCTTTACCTGAGTGTGCAAGGGTCAGTATGGATGGGAAAAAGAAGGCAGAGTTGGTGCAACAGATCCACGAGAAAGCTAGAAAGAACATTGTTGAGAAGACAAAACAGTATGCTAAGAGAGCAAACAAGGGCAAGCGAGAAATGATCTTTGATGTAGGTGATAGAGTTTGGGTGCATTTGCGCAAGGAGAGGTTCCCAAATGAAAGAAAATCTAAGCTGATGCCGCGGATAGACGGTCCTTTTGAGATCACCCAAAGGATCAATAACAATGCCTACAAGCTTGATCTTCAAGGTAAGTATGATATAAGCAACAGTTTCAATGTTACTGACTTGATTCCTTTTGTTGCAGATGAGCTTGATTTGAGGACAAATCCTTTTCAAGAGGGAGGGGATGATGTGATCATGGACCAGTCAGATAAAGAAGACAATGAGACGATAGATGATCCAGCTGATGAAGATGTCCTAGCTATACCAGAAGGTCCTATCACTCGTTCCAAGAGTAAACAAATCAAGCAAGCCATTGGAGGATTACTCATGATAGCCTGGAAGCAAGAAGAAGGTCTTGAAGGAAGCTGGATCAATCAAGACACACTCACCACTATCCAAGCCATTTCTTTTTCTACATGATCATCAAATGAGCAAGTAGCATATGTGTGCTCTTTTCCTGTCTTTGGTTTTGTCCCACTGGGTTTTCCAAAGATAGGTTTTTAATGAGGCCATATGTTACTTTCACATCTCTCATTTGATGATCCCGGTTTAGCTTATAATGCCTTATAAAACTTATGTCTTTTAAAACCTTATGTCTTTCATTTTTATTTAAACCAAAGGGAGCCTGTTCTCTTTAGGTTTCCGTGAGCTTGTGTGTGTACAAGCCTCACTATATAAACCACATCCGAAAACCCTAGTAGCAATCAAGTTATCTTTTCATCAAAACCTTTTCTTTGTTCTCTCTTCTTCTTGTTATCAAGTCGGCGAGTGATCTTGTTGGTGAGTAGTATCCAACAACCTAAGGATCTCTTCTTTGGTGTGTCATATCCGGATTAGGCATCTAGGAGTATCAAGGAGTCCTTTCACAACTCTTTGTGTCACCATTCATTCCACAAACCTTGAAGAACTTGAGTCTCTGATTCGTTCTTGCAAGGATCTATCCCCAACTATCCAGAGAAGCATCCTAGGAGTGTATTACCTAATGAGATTTATTCAACTTCCTGGTGATTCTACACCACTTTATGTATTCAAATCAAGCTTCTCAAAAAGTGATTCATCCTGGTTTGATTGGAACGACGAAGAAGCTGTGCTATTCCCAAACTGGGAAACTGGAATCACCTGATTTGAAAGTGGGATAACTTCTTCATGCCAACTCCTATGATATTTATTTCACTTCCTGGTGATTCTCCACCACTTTATGTATCCAAATCAAGCTTCTCACAAAGTGATTCATCCTGGTTTGATTGGAACGACGATGAAGCTGTGCTATTCCCAAACTGGGAAACTGGAATCACCTGATTTGAAAGTGGGATAACTTCTTTTCGCCAACTCCTATGAGATTTTTTCAACTTTCTGGTGATTCTCCACAACTTTATGTATCCAAATCAAGCTTCTCACAAAGTGAATCATCCTGGTTTGATGGGAACGACGATGAAGCTGTGCTATTCCCAAATTGGGAAACTGGAATCACCTGATTTGAAAGTCGGATAACTTATTTTCGCCAACTCCTATGTGATTTATTCAACTTCCTGGTGATTCTACACCACTTAATGTATCCAAATCAAGCTTCTCACAAAGTGATTCATCCTGGTTTGACTGGAACGACGATGAAGCTGTGCTATTCCCAAACTGGGAAACTGGAATCACCTGATTTGAAAGTGGGATAACTTCTTCATCCCAACTCCTATGAGATTTATTCAACTTCCTGGTGATTCTCCACCACTTTATGTATCCAAATCAAGCTTCTTACAAAGAGATTCATCCTGGTTTGATTGGAACGACGAAGAAGCTGTGCTATTCCCAAACTGGGAAACTGGAATCACCTGATTTGAAAGTGGGATAACTTCTTCATCCCAACTCCTATGAGATTTATTCAACTTCCTGGTGATTCTCCACCACTTTATGTATCCAAATCAAGCTTCTCACAAAGTGATTCATCCTGGTTTGATTGGAACGACGAAGAAGCTGTGCTATTCCCAAACTGGGAAACTGGAATCACCTGATTTGAAATTGGGATAACTTCTTCATCCCAACTCCTATGAGATTTATTCAACTTCCTGAAGATTCTCCACCACTTTATGTATCCAAATCAAGCTTCTCACAAAGTGATTCATCCTGGTTTGATTGGAACGACAAAGAAGCTGTGCTATTCCCAAACTGGGAAACTGGAATCACCTGATTTGAAAGTGGGATAACTTCTTCATCCCAACTCCTATGAGGTTTATTCAACTTCCTGGTGATTCTCCACCACTTTATGTATCCAAATCAAGCTTCTCACAAAGTGATTCATCCTGGTTTGATTGGAACGACGAAGAAGCTGTGCTATTCCCAAACTGGGAAACTGGAATCACCTGATTTGAAAGTGGGATAACTTCTTCATCCCAACTCCTATGAGATTTATTCAACTTCCTGGTGATTCTACACCACTTTATGTATTCAAATCAAGCTTCTCAAAAAGTGATTCATCCTGGTTTGATTGGAACGACGAAGAAGCTGTGCTATTCCCAAACTGGGAAACTGGAATCACCTGATTTGAAAGTGGGATAACTTCTTCATGCCAACTCCTATGATATTTATTTCACTTCCTGGTGATTCTCCACCACTTTATGTATCCAAATCAAGCTTCTCACAAAGTGATTCATCCTGGTTTGATTGGAACGACAGAGAAGCTGTCCTATTCCCAAACTGGGAAACTGGAATCACCTGATTTGAAAGTGGGATAACTTCTTTTCGCCAACTCCTATGAGATTTTTTCAACTTTCTGGTGATTCTCCACAACTTTATGTATCCAAATCAAGCTTCTCACAAAGTGAATCATCCTGGTTTGATGGGAACGACGATGAAGCTGTGCTATTCCCAAACTGGGAAACTGGAATCACCTGATTTGAAAGTGGGATAACTTCTTCATCCCAACTCCTATGAGATTTATTCAACTTCCTGGTGATTCCACACCACTTAATGTATCCAAATCAAGCTTCTCACAAAGTGATTCATCCTCGTTTGACTGGAACGACAGAGAAGCTGTGCTATTCCCAAACTGGGAAACTGGAATCACCTGATTTGAAAGTGGGATAACTTCTTCATCCCAACTCCTATGAGATTTATTCAACTTCCTGGTGATTCTACACCACTTTATGTATCCAAATCAAGCTTCTCAAAAAGTGATTCATCCTGGTTTGATTGGAACGACTAAGAAGCTGTGCTATTCCCAAACTGGGAAACTGGAATCACCTGATTTGAAATTGGGATAACTTCTTCATCCCAACTCCTATGAGATTTATTCAACTTCCTGGTGATTCTACACCACTTTATGTATCCAAATGAAGCTTCTCACAAAGTGATTCATCCTGGTTTGATTGGAACGACGAAGAAGCTGTGCTATTCTCAAACTGGGAAACTGGAATCACCTGATTTGAAAGTGGGATAACTTCTTTTCGCCAACTCCTATGAGATTTATTCAACTTCCTGGTGATTCTCCACCACTTTATGTATTCAAATCAAGCTTCTCACAAAGTGATTCATCCTGGTTTGATTTGAACAACGATGAAGCTGTGCTATTCCCAAACTGGGAAACTGGAATCACCTGATTTGAAAGTGGGATAACTTCTTCACGCCAACTCCTATGTGATTTATTCAACTTCCTGGTGATTCTCCACCACTTTATGTATCCAAATAAAGCTTCTCACAAAGTGATTCATCCTGGTTTGATTTGAACGACGATGAAGCTGTGCTATTCCCAAACTGGGAAACTGGAATCATTTGAAAGTGGGATAACTTCTTCTTGCCAACTCCTATGAGATTTATTTCACTTCCTGGGATTCTCCACCACTTTATGTATCCAAATCAAGCTTCTCACAAAGGATTCATCCTGGTTTGAATGGAACGACGAAGAAGCTGTGCTATTCCAAAACTGGGAAACTGGAATCACCTGATTTGAAAGTGGGAAAACTTCTTCATCCCAACTCCTATGAGATTTATTCAACTTCCTGGTGATTCTCCACCACTTTATGTATTCAAATCAAGCTTCTCACAAAGTGATTCATCCTGGTTTGATTGGAACGACGAAAAAGCTGTGCTATTCCCAAACTGGGAAACTGGAATCACCTGATTTGAAATTAGGATAACTTCTTCATCCCAACTCCTATGAGATTTATTCAACTTCCTGGTGATTCTCCACCACTTTATGTATCCAAATCAAGCTTCTCACAAAGTGATTCATCCTGGTTTGATTGGAACGACGAAGAAGCTGTGCTATTCCCAAACTGGGAAACTGGAATCACCTGATTTGAAAGTGGGATAACTTCTTCATCCCAACTCCTAATGAGATTTATTCAACTTCCTGGTGATTCTACACCACTTTATGTATTCAAATCAAGCTTCTCAAAAAGTGATTCATCCTGGTTTGATTGGAACGACGAAGAAGCTGTGCTATTCCCAAACTGGGAAACTGGAATCACCTGATTTGAAAGTGGGATAACTTCTTCATGCCAACTCCTATGATATTTATTCAACTTCCTGGTGATTCTCCACCACTTTGTATCCAAATCAAGCTTCTCACAAAGTGATTCATCCTGGTTTGATTGGAACGACAGAGAAGCTGTATATTCCCAAACTGGAAAACTGGAATCACCTGATTTGAAAGTGGGATAACTTCTTTTCGCCAACTCCTATGAGATTTTTTCAACTTCCTGGTGATTCTCCACCACTTTATGTATCCAAATCAAGCTTCTCACAAAGTGAATCATCCTGGTTTGATGGGAACGACGAAGAAGCTGTGCTATTCCCAAATGGGGAAACTGGAATCACCTGATTTGAAAGTGGGATAACTTCTTTTCGCCAACTCCTATGAGATTTATTCAACTTCCTGGTGATTCTACACCACTTTATGTATCCAAATCAAGCTTCTCACAAAGTGATTCATCCTGGTTTGACTGGAACGACGATGAAGCTGTGCTATTCCCAAACTGGGAAACTGGAATCACCTGATTTGAAAGTGGGATAACTTCTTCATCCCAACTCCTATGAGATTTATTCAACTTCCTGGTGATTCTCCACCACTTTATGTATCCAAATCAAGCTTCTTACAAAGAGATTCATCCTGGTTTGATTGGAACGACGAAGAAGCTGTGCTATTCCCAAACTGGGAAACTGGAATCACCTGATTTGAAAGTGGGATAACTTCTTCATCCAACTCCTATGAGATTTATTCAACTTCCTGGTGATTCTCCACCACTTTATGTATCCAAATCAAGCTTCTCACAAAGTGATTCATCCTGGTTTGATTGGAACGACGAAGAAGCTGTGCTATTCCCAACTGGGAAACTGGAATCACCTGATTTGAAATGGGATAACTTCTTCATCCCAACTCCTATGAGATTTATTCAACTTCCTGAAGATTCTCCACCACTTTATGTATCCAAATCAAGCTTCTCACAAAGTGATTCATCCTGGTTTGATTGGAACGAAGAAGCTGTGCTATTCCCAAACTGGGAAACTGGAATCACCTGATTTGAAAGTGGGATAACTTCTTCATCCCAACTCCTATGAGATTTATTCAACTTCCTGGTGATTCTCCACCACTTTATGTATCCAAATCAAGCTTCTCAAAAAGTGATTCATCCTGGTTTGATTGGAACGACGAAGAAGCTGTGCTATTCCCAAACTGGGAAACTGGAATCACCTGATTTGAAAGTGGGATAACTTCTTCTTGCCAACTCCTATGAGATTTATTCAACTTCCTGGTGATTCTCCACCACTTTATGTATCCAAATCAAGCTTCTCACAAAGTGATTCATCCTGGTTTGATTGGAACGACAGAGAAGCTGTCCTATCCCAAACTGGGAAACTGGAATCACCTGATTTGAAAGTGGGATAACTTCTTTTCGCCAACTCCTATGAGATTTTTTCAACTTCCTGGTGATTCTCCAAACTTTATGTATCCAATCAAGCTTCTCACAAAGTGATTCATCCTGGTTTGATTGGAACGACGATGAAGCTGTGCTATTCCCAAACTGGGAAACTGGAATCACCTGATTTGAAAGTGGGATAACTTCTTCATCCCAACTCCTATGAGATTTATTCAACTTCCTGGTGATTATCCACCACTTTATGTATCCAAATCAAGCTTCTCACAAAGTGATTCATCCTGGTTTGATTGGAACGACGATGAAGCTG
Source organism: Brassica rapa (assembly GCF_000309985.2). Taxonomy (NCBI): domain Eukaryota; kingdom Viridiplantae; phylum Streptophyta; class Magnoliopsida; order Brassicales; family Brassicaceae; genus Brassica; species Brassica rapa. The sequence goes on from NW_022610659.1 coordinate 26,413, forward strand.
TGCTATTCCCAAACTGGGAAACTGGAATCACCTGATTGAAAGTGGGATAACTTCGTCATCCCAACTCCTATGAGATTTATTCAACTTCCTGTGATTCTCCACCACTTTATGTATCCAAATCAAGCTTCTCACAAAGTGATTCATCCTGGTTTGATTGGAACGACGAAGAAGCTGTGCTATTCCCAAACTGGGAAACTGGAATCACCTGATTTGAAAGTGGGATAACTTCTTCATCCCAACTCCTATGAGATTTATTCAACTTCCTGGTGATTCTCCACCACTTAATGTATCCAAATCAAGCTTCTCACAAAGTGATTCATCCTGGTTTGATTGGAACGACGAAGAAGCTGTGCTATTCCCAAACTGGGAAACTGGAATCACCTGATTTGAAAGTGGGATAACTTCTTCATCCCAACTCCTATGAGATTTATTCAACTTCCTGGTGATTCTCCAGCACTTTATGTATCCAAATCAAGCTTCTTAGAAAGTGATTCATCCTGGTTTGATTGGAACGACGAAGAAGCTGTGCTATTCCCAAACTGGGAAACTGGAATCACCTGATTTGAAATTGGGATAACTTCTTCATCCCAACTCCTATGAGATTTATTCAACTTCCTGGTGATTCTCCACCACTTTATGTATCCAAATCAAGCTTCTCACAAAGTGATTCATCCTGGTTTGATTGGAACGACGAAGAAGCTGTGCTATTCCCAAACTGGGAAACTGGAATCACCTGATTTGAAAGTGGGATAACTTCTTTTCGCCAACTCCTATGAGATTTATTCAACTTCCTGGTGATTCTCCACCACTTTATGTATCCAAATCAAGCTTCTCACAAAGTGATTCATCCTGGTTTGATTTGAACGACGATGAAGCTGTGCTATTCCCAAACTGGGAAACTGGAATCACCTGATTTGAAAGTGGGATAACTTCTTCACGCCAACTCCTATGTGATTTATTCAACTTCCTGGTGATTCTCCACCACTTTATGTATCCAAATCAAGCTTCTCACAAAGTGATTCATCCTGGTTTGATTGGAACGACGAAGAAGCTGTGCTATTCCCAAACTGGGAAACTGGAATCACCTGATTAAAGTGGGATAACTTCTTCATGCCAACTCCTATGAGATTTATTCAACTTCCTGGTGATTCTCCACCACTTTATGTATCCAAATCAAGCTTCTCACAAAGGATTCATCCTGGTTTGATTGGAACGACGAAGAAGCTGTGCTATTCCCAAACTGGGAAACTGGAATCACCTGATTTGAAAGTGGGATAACTTCTTCATCCCAACTCCTATGAGATTTATTCAACTTCCTGGTGATTCTCCACCACTTTATGTATCAAATCAAGCTTCTCACAAAGTGATTCATCCTGGTTTGATTGGAACGACGAAGAAGCTGTGCTATTCCCAAACTGGGAACTGGAATCACCTGATTTGAAATGGGATAACTTCTTCATCCCACTCCTATGAGATTTATTCAACTTCCTGGTGATTCTCCACCACTTTATGTATCCAAATCAAGCTTCTCACAAAGTGATTCATCCTGGTTTGATTGGAACGACGAAGAAGCTGTGCTATTCCCAAACTGGGAAACTGGAATCACCTGATTTGAAAGTGGGATAACTTCTTCATCCCAACTCCTATGAGATTTATTCAACTTCCTGGTGATTCTCCACCACTTTATGTATCCAAATCAAGCTTCTCACAAAGTGATTCATCCTGGTTTGATTGGAACGACGAAGAAGCTGTCCTATTCCCAAACTGGGAAACTGGAATCACCTGATTTGAAAGTGGGATAACTTCTTCATGCCAACTCCTATGATATTTATTTCACTTCCTGGTGATTCTCCACCACTTTATGTATCCAAATCAAGCTTCTCACAAAGTGATTCATCCTGGTTTGATTGGAACGACAGAGAAGCTGTCCTATTCCCAAACTGGAAACTGGAATCACCTGATTTGAAAGTGGGATAACTTCTTTTCGCCAACTCCTATGAGATTTTTTCAACTTCCTGGTGATTCTCCACAACTTTATGTATCCAAATCAAGCTTCTCACAAGTGAATCATCCTGGTTTGATGGGAACGACGATGAAGCTGTGCTATTCCCAATTGGGAAACTGGAATCACCTGATTTGAAAGTGGGATAACTTCTTTTCCCAACTCCTATGAGATTTATTCAACTTCCTGGTGATTCTACACCACTTTATGTATCCAAATCAAGCTTCTCACAAAGTGATTCATCCTGGTTTGACTGGAACGACGATGAAGCTGTGCTATTCCCAAACTGGGAAACTGGAATCACCTGATTTGAAAGTGGGATAACTTCTTCATCCCAACTCCTATGAGATTTATTCAACTTCCTGGTGATTCTCCACCACTTTATGTATCCAAATCAAGCTTCTTACAAAGAGATTCATCCTGGTTTGATTGGAACGACGAAGAAGCTGTGCTATTCCCAAACTGGAAACTGGAATCACCTGATTTGAAAGTGGGATAACTTCTTCATCCCAACTCCTATGAGATTTATTCAACTTCCTGGTGATTCTCCACCACTTTATGTATCCAAATCAAGCTTCTGACAAAGTGATTCATCCTGGTTTGATTGGAACGACGAAGAAGCTGTGCTATTCCCAAACTGAGAAACTGGAATCACCTGATTTGAAAGTAGGATAACTTCTTCATCCCAACTCTTATGAGATTTATTCAACTTCCTGATGATTCTCCACCACTTTATGTATCCAAATCAAGCTTCTCACAAAGTAATTCATCCTGGTTTGATTGGAACGACGAAGAAGCTGTGCTATTCCAAAACTGGGAAACTGGAATCACCTGATTTGAAAGTGGGATAACTTCTTCATCCCAACTCCTATGAGATTTATTCAACTTCCTGGTGATTCTCCACCACTTTATGTATCCAAATCAAGCTTCTCATAAAGTGATTCATCCTGGTTTGATTGGAACGACGAAGAAGCTGTGCTATTCCCAAACTGGGAAACTGGAATCACCTGATTTGAAAGTGGGATAACTTCTTCATGCCAACTCCTATGAGATTTATTCAACTTCCTGGTGATTCTCCACCACTTTATGTATCCAAATCAAGCTTCTCACAAAGTGATTCATCCTGGTTTGATTGGAACGACAGAGAAGCTGTCCTATTCCCAAACTGGGAAACTGGAATCACCTGATTTGAAAGTGGGATAACTTCTTTTCGCCAACTCCTATGAGATTTTTTCAACTTTCTGGTGATTCTCCAAAACTTTATGTATCCAAATCAAGCGTCTCACAAAGTGAATCATCCTGGTTTGATGGGAACGACGATGAAGCTGTGCTATTCCCAAACTGGGAAACTGGAATCACCTGATTTGAAAGTGGGATAACTTCTTCATCCCAACTCCTATGAGATTTATTCAACTTCCTGGTGATTCTCCACCACTTTATGTATCCAAATCAAGCTTCTCACAAAGTGATTCATCCTGGTTTGACTGGAACGACGATGAAGCTGTGCTATTCCCAAACTGGGAAACTGGAATCACCTGATTTGAAAGTGGGATAACTTCGTCACCCAACTCCTATGAGATTTATTCAACTTCTGGTGATTCTCCACCACTTTATGTATCCAAATCAAGCTTCTCACAAAGTGATTCATCCTGGTTTGATTGGAACGACGAAGAAGCTGTGCTATTCCCAAACTGGGAAACTGGAATCACCTGATTTGAAAGTGGGATAACTTCTTCATCCCAACTCCTATGAGATTTATTCAACTTCCTGGTGATTCTCCACCACTTAATGTATCCAAATCAAGCTTCTCACAAAGTGATTCATCCTGGTTTGATTGGAACGACGATGAAGCTGTGCTATTCCCAAACTGGGAAACTGGAATCACCTGATTTGAAAGTGGGATAACTTCTTCATCCCAACTCCTATGAGATTTATTCAACTTCCTGGTGATTCTCCAGCACTTTATGTATCCAAATCAAGCTTCTCAAAAAGTGATTCATCCTGGTTTGATTGGAACGACGAAGAAGCTGTGGTATTCCCAAACTGGGAACTGGAATCACCTGATTTGAAAGTGGGATAACTTCTTCATCCCAACTCCTATGAGATTTATTCAACTTCCTGGTGATTCTCCACCACTTTATGTATCCAAATCAAGCTTCTCACAAAGTGATTCATCCTGGTTTGATTGGAACGACGAAGAAGCTGTGCTATTCCCAAACTGGGAAACTGGAATCACCTGATTTGAAAGTGGGATAACTTCTTTTCGCCAACTCCTATGAGATTTTTTCAACTTCCTGGTGATTCTCCACCACTTTATGTATCCAAATCAAGCTTCTCACAAAGTGATTCATCCTGGTTTGATTTGAACGACGATGAAGCTGTGCTATTCCCAAACTGGGAAACTGGAATCACCTGATTTGAAAGTGGGATAACTTCTTCACGCCAACTCCTATGTGATTTATTCAACTTCCTGGTGATTCTCCACCACTTTATGTATCCAAATAAAGCTTCTCACAAAGTGATTCATCCTGGTTTGACTGGAACGACGATGAAGCTGTGCTACTCCCAAACTGGGAAACTGGAATCACCTGATTTGAAAGTGGGATAACTTCTTCATCCCAATTCCTATGAGATTTATTCAACTTCTGGTGATTCTCCAGAACTTTATGTATCCAAATCAAGCTTCTCACAAAGGATTCATCCTGGTTTGAATGGAACGACGAAGAAGCTGTGCTATTCCAAAACTGGGAAACTGGAATCACCTGATTTGAAAGTGGGATAACTTCTTCATCCCAACTCCTATGAGATTTATTCAACTTCCTGGTGATTCTACACCACTTTATGTATTCAAATCAAGCATCTCACAAAGTGATTCATCCTGGTTTGATTGGAACGACGAAGAAGCTGTGCTATTCCCAAACTGGGAAACTGGAATCACCTGATTTGAAATTGGGATAACTTCTTCATCCCAACTCCTATGAGATTTATTCAACTTCCTGGTGATTCTCCACCACTTTATGTATCCAAATCAAGCTTCTCACAAAGTGATTCATCCTGGTTTGATTGGAACGACGAAGAAGCTGTGCTATTCCCAAACTGGGAAACTGGAATCACCTGATTTGAAAGTGGGATAACTTCTTCATCCCAACTCCTATGAGATTTATTCAACTTCCTGGTGATTCTACACCACTTTATGTATTCAAATCAAGCTTCTCAAAAAGTGATTCATCCTGGTTTGATTGGAACGACGAAGAAGCTGTGCTATTCCCAAACTGGGAAACTGGAATCACCTGATTTGAAAGTGGGATAACTTCTTCATGCCAACTCCTATGATATTTATTTCACTTCCTGGTGATTCTCCACCACTTTATGTATCCAAATCAAGCTTCTCACAAAGTGATTCATCCTGGTTTGATTGGAACGACAGAGAAGCTGTCATATTCCCAAACTGGAAAACTGGAATCACCTGATTTGAAAGTGGGATAACTTCTTTTCGCCAACTCCTATGAGATTTTTTCAACTTTCTGGTGATTCTCCACAACTTTATGTATCCAAATCAAGCTTCTCACAAAGTGAATCATCCTGGTTTGATGGGAACGACGATGAAGCTGTGCTATTCCCAAATTGGGAAACTGGAATCACCTGATTTGAAAGTCGGATAACTTATTTTCGCCAACTCCTATGTGATTTATTCAACTTCCTGGTGATTCTACACCACTTAATGTATCCAAATCAAGCTTCTCACAAAGTGATTCATCCTGGTTTGACTGGAACGACGATGAAGCTGTCCTACTCCCAAACTGGGAAACTGGAATCACTTGATTGAAAGTGGGATACCTTCTTCATGCCAACTTCTATGAGATTTATTCAACTTCCTGGTGATTCTCCACCACTTTATGTATCCAAATCAAGCTTCTTACAAAGAGATTCATCCTGGTTTGATTGGAACGACGAAGAAGCTGTGCTATTCCCAAACTGGGAAACTGGAATCACCTGATTTGAAAGTGGGATAACTTCTTCATCCCAACTCCTATGAGATTTATTCAACTTCCTGGTGATTCTCCACCACTTTATGTATCCAAATCAAGCTTCTCACAAAGTGATTCATCCTGGTTTGATTGGAACGACGAAGAAGCTGTGCTATTCCCAAACTGGGAAACTGGAATCACCTGATTTGAAATTGGGATAACTTCTTCATCCCAACTCCTATGAGATTTATTCAACTTCCTGGTGATTCTCCACCACTTTATGTATCCAAATCAAGCTTCTCACAAAGTGATTCATCCTGGTTTGATTGGAACGACGAAGAAGCTGTGCTATTCCCAAACTGGGAAACTGGAATCACCTGATTTGAAAGTGGATAACTTCTTCATCCCAACTCCTATGAGATTTATTCAACTTCCTGGTGATTCTACACCACTTTAGTATTCAAATCAAGCTTCTCACAAAGTGATTCATCCTGGTTTGATTGGAACGACGACGAAGAAGCTGTGCTATTCCCAAACTGGGAAACTGGAATCACCTGATTTGAAAGTGGGATAACTTCTTCATGCCAACTCCTATGATATTTATTTCACTTCCTGGTGATTCTCCACCACTTTATGTATCCAAATCAGCTTCTCACAAAGTGATTCATCCTGGTTGATTGGAACGACGAGAAGCTGTCCTATTCCCAAACTGGGAAACTGGAATCACCTGATTTGAAAGTGGGATAACTTCTTTCGCCAACTCCTATGAGATTTATTCAACTTCCTGGTGATTCTCCAAAACTTTATGTATCCAAATCAAGCGTCTCACAGTGAATCATCCTGGTTTGATGGAACGACGAGAAGCTGTGCTATTCCCAAACTGGGAAACTGGAATCACCTGATTTGAAAGTGGGATAACTTCTTCAATCCCAACTCCTATGAGATTTATTCAACTTCCTGGTGATTCTACACACTTAATGTATCCAAATCAAGCTTCTCACAAATGATTCATCCTGGTTTGACTGGAACGACGATGAAGCGTGCTATTCCCAAACTGGGAACTGGAATCACCTGATTTGAAAGTGGGATAACTTCTTCATCCCAACTCCTATGAGATTTATTCAACTTCCTGGTGATTCTCCAGCACTTTATGTATCCAAATCAAGCTTCTCAAAAATGATTCATCCTGGTTTGATTGGAACGACTAAGAAGCTGTGCTATTCCCAAACTGGGAAACTGGAATCACCTGATTTGAAAGTGGGATAACTTCTTCATCCCAACTCCTATGAGATTTATTCAACTTCCTGGTGATTCTACACCACTTTTATGTATCCAAATGAAGCTTCTCACAAAGTGATTCATCCTGGTTTGATTGGAACGACGAAGAAGCTGTGCTATTCTCAACTGGGAAACTGGAATCACCTGATTTGAAAGTGGGATAACTTCTTTTCGCCAACTCCTATGAGATTTATTCAACTCCTGGTGATTCTCCACCACTTTATGTATTCAAATCAAGCTTTTCACAAAGTGATTCATCCTGGTTTGATTTGACAACGATGAAGCTGTGCTATCCCAAACTGGGAACTGAATCACCTGATTTGAAAGTGGGATAACTTC
>NW_022610660.1:0-70000 GCF_000309985.2 Brassica rapa
ACAACACTCTCAGTATTGTTGCCTTATCAGATGGAGCTTGAGACCAATCCTTCAGTTTTCCCACTCCTTTTCTTCATAATAACCTTTTGTTTCAAACAAACTTCACTCTCTCTATACCATCACCCTCCTTGCTTCAGGATCATAGCACTTGTACCCCTTTGAGTGATAGAATAACCAATGAGCATAGCCTTAGTACTCTCTTTGCCTCCAGCTTGTTTCTCTGCTCTCCTGGAACAAAGAACATAGCACACACACCCAAAGACACGTAGGTGATCAATGACAGGTTTGCTCTTGTTCAACACTCAAATGGAGACAGATCCTTCAATATCTTGGTTGGACCCGGTTGATGAGATAGCAAGCAGTCTGCACAGCATACTCTCCAAAAACGTTTTGGGACATTTGCATGAAACATCATCGATCTAGCAACCTCCATCAAGTGACTGTTCTTCCTCTCAGCTACACCATTCTGCTGTGGTGTATAAGGGCAGCTAGTCTGATGCACAATCCCATGCTTGGCTAGATGACTCTTGAAGGCATTGCTGATGTATTCACCTCCATTATCTGATCTCAGTACCTTCACAGTAGCATTGTATTGATTAGATACATATGATTGGAAGTTCATAAATACTTCTAGCACCCTATCTTTAGATGGAAGCAATGTATGCCAAGTATACTTAGACTTCTCATCAATGAATGTCCACAAAGTACTCTTCTGGCTATCTCTAGACACAAGGAGCAGTCCACACATCTGAATGAACTAGATCAAAGCAACGCTCATAAGTAGTTTCTGATGTTGGAAAACAGTCCTACAATGCTTTCCTAATATGCATGCTTCACACTCCAAGTGATTAAATGACATATTAGGAATTATCAATTCAATAGAACGAGCATGAGGATGTCCCAATCTAGCATGCCAAGTACTACTATCAATCTTCTCATAAGTACTACTCAAACACATAGAATCAAAGGGTTTAGAGATCTTAGCCAATTGGAGCTGGTATAGATTATTCTTGCTGTCTCCTCTTCAAATCTTGGAACTCAACATCATCTGGCCTGAATACTACTTGACAGCCAAGATGTCACGCCCCCAATCCTGAGTAGGATTGTTGGGATGGCCATGGGTCGAGGAAACGTACAAGCCAGTCTTAGGACATCTAGGCAAGCGTTCCATGGTCGAGAAAGAAGGTTAAGGACATAAGGAAAACTTAGACTTAACCTTATACCAGCTAAGAGACAGCTAGGACGAGTAAGACGATAACTAGACGAAGTGGATGAGTAGCTCGACCAGCTCAATGAAGCTAGGTTTAGTTCACTCCAGCTCAGTCCCTACTAAGTCAGCTCCACTATCTAAACTACTAGCTCACCCAGCTGAGGCAGCTGAGAGTCAGCTCACCTCAGCTAGACGGACTGTTCGGGCTTTAGGCCGATGGTCCGGGTCCGCGTCAGGGGCGGGCTGTGAGGTCCGGCCATGAGGCCATGGGCTGTTGGGTCTTTGGGAAAGGCCGTGTGCTAAGTCCATGAGGCTTGGGGCGTGGGTTGGGCTTGTGACTGACCCCAAACCCAACCAGAAAGGGTGAAGGGATGCAAGTGGCCGAAAGGGGACAACCCTTGGCCGATGGTGCCCATTCGCTAGCAAGTCGTGCCTGTTCGTGGGGCAAGACTTACCCCCTCGTTTTCTATAAATATGGGGGCTCTCCTGTCGATTTAATTATCCAATTCCAGAGTAAAATACTCAGAGAAAAACGTAGAGAGAAAGAAAGAGAGAAAGAGAGAATTCCGGCCAAGAGAAAGGCCGAGTGTGGTGGTTTTGTGTTCCGGCGACTCTGATCGTTTGGGAACTAACTCCGGTCAAGAATGGGAGATCAAGAAAAGGAGAAGAGCATGGAGAACAGACGTGGTTCACAAGGTATGTGATGGGCGTGGCTCCATCAGACCGAACAGACGGTCCATGCGACCGCACCGCGGCTCTGCTCGGTTCCTAAGTCCCATCCGGCTGTCCTTATCTATTTCAATTCGTTTCTCTTCTCTTCTCTCTGGTTAAACACGAAAAGTTGTGTTGGTTCAGTCCAAGGGACACGTCCCTAGGCTTTGGCCGAACATAATCAAACCGCTAGCCTAGACACGGGTCGGTTAGTCGGATGATCCGATCGCACCAAGACTGGGAGGTTAAGACGAACGGTTGGGAATGACCCAAAGGGCATGAGTTGTCAAGAGTCATGAGTGTCCAAAGGTTGTGAGTTGCCAAAGGGTGAGTGACCAAAAGGTACGAGATACCAAAGGTTACGAACATCAAAAGGTATGAGGACCAAGAGGCACGAATGGCCAAAGGGTGCATGTTCCAAACGGTGTCTTTCGGGACAGGTTAGGACCGATCCTTATGGATCATCCTATGGCTTGTCTAGTAAGACAAGGTCTCGGTTTTTCTAAGCCAAGGTAGAGTCGCAAGGTCTGACCGGTTGCTAAGCCTTCCGGATTAGGCTTGAGGCTTACTCGGCCGATTGGATCCAGGCCTAAGGCCGGATCAGGTAAGGGAGTCGGTTGGGCCATTGAGCCAGACTCCATTGGCCGGTCGCACCTAGAGTCTATCCGGTTAGACGGATTGGTCTTTGGGGACGATCCAGATCTATTTGTGTGTTCTGTTTATCTATTCTTGACTATCTATCTGATTCTAAGTCAAGGGGTGTTTGGTTGAATGACTTAGGATACGGTAGATAGGTTCATACGTTTTATGATTATGTTGACTGAGGTTTATCTAAAGTTCTAGGAACCAAGCCAAGCATTGTAGAATCAATCCGTTCTATTCTCGGTTATGGTTAATGCCTATCTGGTTGTGGTTTCAGGTACTAAGGATCGTTCTGGTCAAGCCAAGGAGCCGTGAAGGCTCGGTCAATGAGAGGCTGTGTAACGTGTGGTTAGATGATGCTAGGGATGAGCTAGTGATTGTCTATGAGACTGTTAAGAAGTTGTGTATTGGATCTCATGTTTCTAAGTAATACAAGTTAACACAGTATTATTCCTCTGTGCAATCTGTTCTTTTTGTTTATGAACCTCATATTCGAATATGACTTACAAGTTGGTATCAGAGCATGCTTGATTCTAGGATAGTTGGGTTATGTAGTCCACACACACACACACACACGCAGCCAGCTGATTAAGTCTCACGGTGAGGTTGATTGCTTAGTCTAGGGATTGTTTTGTTCTGTTTATGTTTAGTATGTTTCGTACTAACATTGTTTGAATCCTTAGGCTGGAAAAAGCAAATCGGGAAAGTCCCGAAGGAGTAAGAAAACAGCCGGTCAGTCTAGTCAAGTGGCTATGGACGGGACCAATCTGTCCGGATTGCAAACCGATCCGGCCGCGGCTGACACTAGAGATGTGTTGCCAACTGATAAGGCTAACCTTACGGGGATGCAACGGGACGGTCTGGAACATCAGGAGAGTGATGAGGAAGTGGAATCCTCGAACGCTAACCGTGATGGTGACCAGCATAAGAGAGTGGCCGATGGAACGGCTAATGTGCCCGCAACACTGTCCAAGAGGACTTGTTAGAGGCCATGAAGGTAATGGGGACTCAGACGGGACTACCTGAGTCTGCTTCAACATTTATCCAGGTTGGGTACGATGCATTTCTCCGGTAGCACCGACCCTATTGTGGCAGACGAGTGGAGGAGTAGGCTGGTCCGAAACTTTCAATCAACTCGCTGTCCAGAGGATTACATATGTGGGAACCGAAATTCGCACTGTCGATTTCCATTTAAATAAGGAAACTAGGAAGACCCTAATTTCCCAGAGGTCCCGGATCTCTGCGAGAGCCAACGACAAGTGATCGAATATATGCGGAAATCATGAAAAGATAACAAACGAGTTTAGAGAAAACAGTAGATCTTATTTCGAGTCCGCGTAAGAGCGTTGCGATCATTACAAGAGAATACAAAGGCTTTGGCCGCAGGGGCCGTCAGCGAGTTACCTAGTTCTAGCAACATAAAACCCTAATCCTAGTTGAGTCGCAGCTCGATAACAAAGGACGAAAAAGATATCTAAAAGGCTTAGATTGATTTCGGACTGAACCTTGTTAAAGGCTGCCTACGTACCCCTTTCGAGGATCAAGCCGAACGTAGTTCAATTGATAGAGCTGGACAAGAGATCGAACTGCCTGGGCGAGTTCGTCTAGTAATTGAGTGCCAGTCATAGAAACCGAACTTGTCGAGAATAAGCCTAAAGTTTCTAAGTGCCGAGAATTCCGAATCTAAAAAGTTCTCCTCTTGCTCCTCGCCTAGAACTCCTTATATACTAGCTCCAAGGTCGGTTTACGCTTTTACTCTTCTGCCCTTAAGCCGTCATAGCATAAAAATGGAGGTATTCCATTTTTTTCCGATCTTCACAATTATCTTCAAAACTTTCGTATTTGTCCGCGGAAACTTGACATTTATCCTTCCTTGTGGACCAAGCGTAAACCAGGCTGTGATTTACGGGCCTTTGGTTAGGAAAATCATAGGATGGGCCTCGAGTCGTGTTTTAGGTCCCTTTGGGCCGTCTTCCGACTCGACACGTTTACTACGAGTTTTCCGCAGTTTCTAATCCGCGAAGTTTGATCGATGAATTAGAATGGCGGGAAACATGGACTGAGCTTGCTACGGTCTTCGGGAGATAGCATTCGAAGGTTTTGACGAGAATGCAAGAACTGGTGTCGTATTGACGTTCGGAAAGGTTCAATCGCTACACAGCGACCGAACTTTGGCTCGAGCCCGGTCGCTTCGTAGCGACCGAGCGGGACGAGCGCTCGGTCGCTACGTAGCGACCGAGCTTTGGCTCGAGCTAGCGACCGAGCGGGACGATCGCTCGGTCGCTACGTAGCGACCGAGCTTAGCTGAGCTCGGTCGCTACGTAGCGACCAAGCTTTGGCTCGAGCTCGGTCGCTACGTATCGACCGAGCGGGACGATCGCTCGGTCGCTACGTAGCGACCAAGCTTGGCTTAGCTCGGTCGCTACGTAGCGACCGAGCGGGACGATCGCTCGGTCGCTACATAGCGACCGAGCGGGACGATCGCTCGGTCGTTACGTAGCGACCGAGCGGGACGATTGCTCGGTCGCTACATAGCGACCGAGCGAGACGGACGCTCGGTCGCTACGTAGCGACCGAGCTTGGCTCGAGCTCGGTCGCTACGTAGCGACCGAGCTGTGTGCATGCTTGGTCGCCGCGTATCGATCGAGCTTGGCTTGTCCGCGGTCTGATTTCCATACTCGAGCTTGTCCACGGCCGATTTGGATACATGTCCGTTGCCTTCGGACAATCGGTATTTAGTGGTTCGATTGAGATTTGGACGATATTTTACTGCAAGGCTGTTCGTAAAGATATCTTTACGAAGATTACTTTTCGTAAAAACGGTTATGCTGATTTTTACGGACTTTCAGACATTGATTCCGTTGTGACCGATTTTGACCCCAACAACAGACGAGACATTGCGGTTCACTTCCTGGAAGGGGACCCACATAACTGGTGGCTTGCAGTGGACAAGCGCACCAATGGGAGTCTTGAAAGTTTTGCGGACTTTGAAGTTGAATTCAACCGCAAATACTTCCCGGCTGAGGCTTGGGATCGTCTGGAAGCTCAGGTTCTAGATTTGGCCCAAGGCCGCAGGACCGTACGAGAGTACAAAGAAGAGTTCAACCGGCTCTGACGGTTTGTTGGAAGAGAGCTAGAGGACGAGGCAGTCCAGGTCCGTAGGTTCATCCGAGGCCTAAGGCCAGAACTGAAGACCCATTGCTCGATCCGCACTTTCAACACCATCAGAGAACTGGTGGAACGGGTGGCTTTGCTAGAGTCTAACTTGGCTGAAGAAGTTAAGCTTAAGGCTAAGTCACAGTCTGGCCCGTCGGGCAAGAAAAATGATAAAAAGAGGAAGTGGGACCAGGTGGACGGAGGTAAGACCTCTGGTGGCCGACCTACATGTCCCAAGTGTGGAAAGAATCATCCCGGTGAATGCTGGAAGGCCATGGGGGCTTGTGTGCGATGTGGCAGCATGGATCACACGATCCAAAACTGCACTCGACCAAACCGATTCTCAGACCAGTCTAGTGGCAGCGGCTCCGTGACTTGCTTCCTATGTGGCTAGACTGGACACTACAGGTTGGACTGTCCTAAGCTACAAGGAGGACAAGGGAAGGACCGTGGAGACACAGGCAAGTCGACCCAGAGTAGGCCAACCACAACACCAAGGGTGTACGAGCTGTCCCGGGACGATGGCGCTTCTGGATTGTTTGATTCGATCTCTGGTAATTCCTAAATTTTTCTTTTTACATTCAAGTAGAAAATGCTTGGTCTGGAACCTAGAATGTCTAGGGGATTCTGATGGGGGTCTCTGTTAGGAACCCTCATGATTGGTGGTGTGGAAACCCACGTACTTTTCCACACAGGGGCTACACATAGTTTTGTGAGTCCGAGACTGGTCGGAAAGGGTCTGTTCTGTCTGGACGCTGGAGATAATTTTGGGATATTGAGGGCGGCCGGAGGGCAAGCCATGAACTCACTAGGTCTCATGTCAAATATCCCAGTGTCAATACAGGGAAAGGTATTCCCTGTGGATTTGGTCTGTGTCCACCTAAAGAATCACGAAGTGATCCTAGGTATGGACTGGTTGGGAAAGTATCGGGCCACTCTCGATTGCCATAGAGGTCGTGTGCAATTGGAGACTGGGCTTTATCCGATCCAGTACCAATGTCTGTGTCCGGCTCAAGAGAAAGTAGTGGTTTCAGCAGTTCGAGCGATTCGGATTTTGGAACAGGGTTGTCAGTCCTTTTTGGCTACAATTACAACTACAGAGCTGGGCAGTTCTGTCTGTCTGAATGACCTTTCAGAGGATTCGTTGGTGTCGAAGTTCCTAGATGTGTTCCAGGTACCACAGGGTGCCCCCCTGATAGGTCGGATCCATTTACGATTGAACTAGAGCCAGGGACAGCTCCGCTGTCTAAGAGTCCGTACCGAATGGCTCCGGCCGAGATGGCCGAGCTAAAGAAGCAATTAGAAGAATTGCTGGACAAGGGGTTCATACGTCCAAGTAGCTCCCCTTGGGGTGCACCAGTCCTCTTTGTGAAAAAGAAGGATGGTAGCATGCGTCTGTGCATCGACTATCGAGGGTTGAACAGGGTCACTGTGAAGAACAAGTACCCATTGCCCAGGATAGACGAGCTGTTGGATCAACTCAAAGGAGCCAAGTGGTTTTCCAAGATTGATTTGGCTTCAGGGTATCATCAGATCCCGTATAGAGCCAAATGATATTAGGAAGACGGCATTTAGGACCAGGTATGGTCATTACGAGTTCGTAGTGATGCCGTTCGGTCTGACCAATGCACCTGCCGCTTTCATGAAAATGATGAACAGCGTGTTCCGGGATTTCTTGGATGAATTTGTGATCATCTTCATTGATGATATCCTAATTTATTCCAAGGATGAGGAATCTCATAGGAAACACTTGAGAGCCGTGCTGGAACGATTACGAGAACACAAACTCTATGCTAAACTCAGTAAAAGCACTTTTTGGCAGAAGAGTATTGGGTTCCTCGGCCATATTTTTTCCGACCAGGGCATCTCGGTGGATCCAGAGAAGATCAGGGCAATCAAGGTTTGGCCCCGACCACGCAGTGCCACGGAAGTCAGAAGCTTCTTAGGGCTGGAAGGTTACTATAGAAAGTTTGTGAAAGGATTCGCAAGCTTGGCTCAGCCTATGACACGGTTGACTGGGAAGGACGTTAAGTTCACATGGGCTGAAGAGTGTGAGGGATGTTTCTCCGCACTTAAGGACATGCTGACTAGCGCACCCATCCTGGTGATTCCGGTGGCCGATCAACCATATGTGGTCTATACGGATGCGTCCTTCACTGGACTAGGTTGCGTATTGACCCAGCATGGGAAGGTCATTTCCTATGCGTCCAGGCAGTTGAGAAAACATGAGGGAAACTACCCCACCCATGATCTCGAAATGGCTGCGGTAGTATTCGCCTTAAAGATTTGGCGATCATACTTGTATGGCGCCAAAGTTCAGATACTTACAAACCATAAGAGTCTTAAGTATATATACACCCAGACTGAGTTGAACTTAAGGCAGAGGAGGTGGATGGAATTCGTAGCTGACTACGATTTGGACATCACCTATTATCCGGGAAAGGCTAATCTGGTAGCAGACGCTTTGAGCCAGAATAGGGCTGGTGTATCGGCCGAACGGGAGGCGGACGACCTGGACGGTATGGTCAGTGCTCTGCGGCTGAACGTGCTGACTAAGGCAAACGAAGCTTTGGGGTTGGAGGTTTGTTAACCAAGCCGACCTCCTTACTCGAATCCCGTTGGCTCAAGGTCAGGACGAGAACCTGAATAAGGTTGCTCAGAATGATAGGACGGAGTACCAGACTGCAAAGGATGGTACCATCCTAGTAAACGGTCGGATCAGAGTTCCTAATGGTAGAAGTCTAAAGGAAGAGATTATGAGGGAGGCTCATAAGTCCAGATTCTCGGTTCTTCCTGGTGCGACCAAGATGTACCAGAACCTTAAGAAATTCTATCATTGGATCCGTATGAAGGCAGATGTCGCGGAGTAGGTGGCCAAGTGTTCCACTTGCCAACTCATCAAAGCAGAACATCAGGTGCCTAGTGGGTTATTGCAAAGCTTGCCTATTCCGGAATGGAAATGGGATCACATCACAATGGACTTTGTGACCGGGTTCCCTACCATGAGGAGTAAGAAAGATGCGGTTTGGGTTGTGGTTAATCGCCTAACCAAATCAGCACACTTTCTGGCTATCAAGAAGTCGGATGGGGTCGACCAGATCGTACGTATGTACATTGATGAGATCGTCCGACTACATGGTGTGCCGGCAAGCATAATTTCAGATAGGGATTCAAGGTTTACATCTTACTTCTGGAAAGCTTTCCAAAACGCTTTAGGAAAAAGAGTGAACATGAGTACAGCCTATCACCCACAGACTGATGGACAGTCGGAACGTACGATCCAGACGTTGGAAGATATGTTGCGAGCATGTGTTTTAGACTGGGGTGATTCCTGGGAAAAACATCTACCTCTGGTAGAATTTGCTTACAACAATAGTTTCCATAGTAGTATTGGCATGTCGCCATACGAAGCTCTGTATGGGCGTCCATGCAGGACACCCTTGTGCTGGACCCAAGTTGGGGAACGCAGCATGATTGGTCCAGAGATTGTCGAAGAGACAACCGAAAAAATAAAGTTCTTGAGGGACAAGATGAGACAGGCACAAGATTGCCAAAAGAACTATGCAGATCGAAGGAGGAAAGATCTCGAGTTTCAAGTAGGTGATTTGGTGTATCTCAAAATGATTACCTTCAAAGGATGAGTCCAAATTTCCGGGAGACGGAAGTTAGATCCGAGATACTTGGGGCCGTTCAAGATCATTGAAAGAGTTGGTACGGTGGCCTACAAGTTGGACTTGCCGGCCAAGATGGATGCATTTCATAATGTGTTCCATGTCTCCCAACTCCGGAAATGCCTGACGGACCAAGACATCGCTCTTCCTGCCATTCCAGACAATCTTGGTAAGAACCTAACCTTGGAAACGAGGCCAGTTCGAATCATAGATAGGATGGAAAAAGCAACAAGGAAGAAGACGGTCCAGATGGTCAAGGTCGTCTGGGACTGTAATGGACAGGATATAATCACTTGGGAAGCATAAGCTAGAATGAAAGCAAAGTTCCCAGAGTGGTTGGATCAGTTTGTTTCCGAGGAAGCATTCGATTCGGATTCGAAGACGAATCCATCCCAAGGGGGGGGGGGGGGAGACTTGTCATGCCCCCAATCCTGAGTAGGATTGTTGGGACGGCCATGGGTCGAGGAAACGTACAAGCCAGTCTTAGGACATCAAGGCAAGCGTTGGTCGAGAATGAAGGTTAAGGACATAAGGAAAACTTAGACTTAACCTTATACCAGCTAAGAGACAGCTAGGACGAGTAAGACGGTAACTGGACGAAGTGGATGAGTAGCTCGACCAGCTCAATGAAGCTAGGTTTAGTTCACTCCAGCTCAGTCCTTACTAAGTCAGCTCCACTAGATGAACTACTAGCTCACCCAGCTGAGGCAGCTGAGATTCAGCTCACCTCAGCTAGATGGACTGTTCGGGATTTAGGCCGATGGTCCGGGTCCGGGTCAGGGGCGGGCTGTGAGGTCCGGCCATGAGGCCATGGGCTGTTGGGTCTTTGGGCAAGGCCGTGGGCTAAGTCCATGAGGCTTGGGGCGTTGGTTGGGCTTGTGACCGACCCCAAACCCAACCAGAAAGGGCGAAGGGATGCAAGTGGCCGAAAAGGGACAACCCTTGGCCGATGGTGCACATTCGCTAGCAAGTCGTGCCTGTTCGTGGGGCAGGACTTACCCCCTCGTTTTCTATAAATATGGGGGCTCTCCTGTCGATTTAATTATCCAATTCCAGAGTAAAATACTCAGAGAAAAACGTAGAGAGAAAGAAAGAGAGAAAGAGAGAGTTCCGGCCAAGAAAAAGGCCGAGTGTGGTGGTGTTGTGTTCCGGCGACTCTGATCGTTTGGGAACTAACTCCGGTCAAGAATGGGAGGTCAAGACAAGGAGAAGAGAATGGAGAACCCAGACGTGGTTCACAAGGTATGTGATGGGCCGTGGCTCCATCAGACCGAACGGACGGTCCATGCGACCGCACTGCGGCTCTGCTCGGTTCCTAAGTCCCATCCGGCTCTCCTTATCTGTTTCAATTCGTTTCTCCTCTCTTCTCTCTGGTTAAACACGAAAAGTTGTGTTGGTTGAGTCCAAGGGACACGTCCCTAGGCTTTGGCCGAACATAATCAAACCACTAGCCTAGACACGGGTCGATTAGTCGGATGATCCGATCGCACCAAGACTGGGCGGTTAGGACGAACGGTTGGGAATGACCCAAAGGGCACGAGTTGTCAAGAGTCATGAGTGTCCAAAGGTTGTGAGTTGCCAAAGGGTGTCAGTGACCAAAAGGTACGAGATACCAAAGGTTACGAACATCAAAAGGTACGAGGACCAAGAGGCACGAATGGCCAATGGTGCATGTTCCAAACGGTGTCTTTCGGGACAGGTTAGGACCGATCATTATGGATCATCCTATGGCTTGTCTAGTAAGACAAGGTCACGGTTTGTCTAAGCCAAGGTAGAGTCGCAAGGTCTGACCGGTTGCTAAGCCTTCCGGATTAGGCTTGAGGCTTACTCGGCCGATTGGATCCAGGCCTAAGGCCGGATCAGGTAAGGAAGTCCGTTGGGCCATTGAGCCGGACTCCATTGGCCGGTCGCACCTAGATTCTATCTGGTTAGACGGATTGGTCTTTGGGGACGATCCGGATCTGTTCGTGTGTTATGTTTATCTATTATGGACTATCGATCTGATTCTAAGTCAAGGGGTGGTTGGTTGAATGACATAGGATACGGTAGGTAGGTTCATACTGTTTATGATTGTGTTGACTGAGGTTTATCTAAGTTCTAGGAACCAAGCCAAGCATTGTAGAATCAATCCGTTCTATTCTCGGTCATGAGTAATGCTTATCTGGTTGTGGTTTCAGGAACTAAGGATGGTTCTGGTCAAGCCAAGGAGCCGTGAAGGCTCGGTCAGTGATAGGCTGTGTAACGTGTGGTTAGAGGATGCTAGGGATGAACTAGGGATTGTCTATGAGACTGTTAAGAAGTTGTGTATTGAATCTCATGTTTCTAAGTAATACAAGTTAACACATTATTATTCCGCTGTGCAATCTGTTCCTTTTGTTTATGAACCTCATATGCGAATATGACTTAGTAAATAAAAGACTTAAAATGGATCAAACAAGCAAAGAAATTAATAAGTAAGCCTGCGGACTCCATCAGGTCGAGAGGCCAGGGTTCGGGTCTTACACAAGATCAATCGTGGCTTTCCTCACAGATAGTAGATTTGAAGCAAACTGTGGCATGTAGAAGGCATCTGAGTCTTTATCAAATAGCTTGAGCTTTCCAACTCCTTCTATTGGAATCCTATCACCATTAGCTATCATCACACCCCCAGTAGCTTTCTTTACATCACTCATTAAGCTTCTGTCACTAATCATGTGATGACTTGCTCCAGAATCAACAATGATGGGTTTGTTGGATGTGGATGCTTTGGCAGGAGCACCTTGTCTCCGGGTCGTAGCCAAAGCATACACATACTTGACAAACTCATTCCATTCCTCCTTTGTGACAGGCTCATCCGCTCCTTTGGTCTCTAGCTTCCTCATAACCCAACTGCTCTCTACAGATTCTCCAATGTAAGCTGAGTACAAGCATTCTCCTACTTGCATACTCTCCTTGATATCCTTCCTCCATAATCTGCTCATCATGACCCATATCTTAGAAAGTTTTCTCAACTTTCCCTTCTTGCAGCTTGTACCTCTCTTCCATCGATCTGGTTTCTTGTGTATCTTCCAGACATCACACATGTGTTCAACCAGCTCACATATCTCTCCCATAAGAAAGCCAAAGATCACATCTTGCTTCCTCCTTCCTTGACACCAACTCGGACTTGCTGTATGAGTTTTCACCATACTCAACTCTGATTCTACTTCTCTCAGCCTCCCCACAAGCTGATACAACTCGTTCTTCCCTTGTCTTAGACTACAGATCACACCCTTGGCTTCATGAACCTCCAACCTTGCTGTCTGACCTTCTTCAGCAGCTACCTCCTTTAAAGGTTTCACCTTTACTTGAATCTCCTCCAACCTTGCTGTCTGACCTTCTTCAGCAGCTACCTCCCTTAAAGGTTCCACCTTTACTTGAATCTCCTCCAAACTTGCTGTCTGATCTTTCTCAGCAGCTCTCACCTTTAAAGGTTCTTCCTTTTCATGATTACTCCAAATCCCACAGCTTTCAAAAGCTGTCTTTATCCAGCTTGACCAAGCACACTCGTTTTCTCTCTCTTTCTTCTCTTCACTTCTTAATCTTGTCTCCTCCACCATGCTCAACTCGTTTGAATCCACCAGAAGCTCTCCACAGACTCAATTCGATCTCAAGCACACCAAAAAACACCAAGAACACATCAAGAACATCAAGAACACCTCAAGAACACCTCAAGAAACTCAGATTTCGGAAATCATAATCAAACACACTCTCCCCTTTGCGCAATCTGGCTCTGATACCATATACACTTTTGTGTATGTAGAGTGATGAATGAATATCAAGAGATGATTTGTGTAGTTTGTATGAGATTAGGAGATTAAGAGAGACTAAGAGAATAAAGAACAAGATAGAATACTCAATACTCCATTAAATGATTTAATGTCTCAGATACAAGTTATATATGAAGAGATAAGGCTGATACAAAGGGGATTTCGAAATGGGACTCAAAGCATGTGAAGTCAAGGCTAGCTGGCTGCTGAGAGGCTTCACATGCTTGGACAGGCTGTAAAGTAGCTTTACCTTTCCAACTATGACCAGACCTTATTCAAACAGCTCCTCCCTTATCCATACTCTTCTTGGGTGTGCTTCTCCTCACCAAAGTGATCCAAGGTAACTTCCTAAGCCTTTAACTTAGTTACAACAGTAAAACTAAAGTTACTGTGGTAAAACTCCAAAGTTACTATCTGCCCCAATACTCTTCCTCTATCAATGTATCCACTCTTTATCACCTCATCTCAACACTGTGTGTGCTGACGGACACAGACGAACACACACGGACAGCCACAGACGTCCTGTGTGTGCTGACGGACACACACGGACAGCCACGGACATCTTGTGTGTGCTGGCGGACACACACGCACACACACGGACAACCACGGACGTCCTGTGTGTGCTGACGGGCAACCACGGACAGCCACAGACGTCCTGTGTGTGCTGGCGGACACCCACAGACGTCCTGTGTGTACTGAACAGACAGCCCACGTGGGCCAAAATCACCCGAACATTCCACGGGAAGGGTCAACATGCTGAGTCCAAGGACCAACGTGCTGATATGTGTACTGATGGACAGCCACGGACGTCCTGTGTGTGCGGACGGACAGCCACGGACAGCCACAGACGTTTTGTGTGTGCTGGCGGACACCCACGGACGTCCTTTGTGTACTGAACAGACAGCCCACGTGGGCCAAAATCACCCGAACAGTCCACGGGAAGGGTCAGCGTGCTGAGTCCAAGGACCAACGTGCTGATATGTGTACTGATGGACAGCCACAGACGTCCTGTGTGTGCTGACGTACAAACACAGACAGCCACGGATGTCCTGTGTGTGCTGACGGACAGCCACAGACAGCCACAGACGTCCTGTGTGTGCTGACGGACAGCCACGGACGTCCTGTGTTTGCTGGCGGACACCCACGGACATCTAGTGTGTACTGAACAGACAGCCCACGTGGGCCAAAATCACCCGAACAGTCCACGGGAAGGGCCAGCCTGCTGAGTCCAAGGACCAGCGTGCTGAGATGTGTACTAATGAACAGCCACGGACGTCCTGTGTGTGCTGACGGACACACACAGACACACACGGACAGCCACGGACGTCTTGTGTGTGCTGACGGAGAGCCACGGATGTCCTGTGTGTGCTGGCGGACACCCACGGACGTCCTGTGTGTGCTGGGGGCACCCACGGACATCCAGTGTGTACTGAACAGACAGCCCACGTGGCCAAAATCACCCGAACAGTCCACGGGAAGGGCCAGCCTGCTGAGTCCAAGGACCAGCGTTCTGAGATGTGTACTAATGAACAGCCACAGACGTCATGTGTGTGCTGACGGACACACACGGACACACACGGACAGCCACGGACGTCTTGTGTGTGCTGACGGAGAGCCACAGACGTCCTGTGTGTGCTGGCGGACACCCATGGATGTCCTGTGTGTACTGAACTGACAGCCCACATGGGCCAAAATCACCCGAACAGTCCACGGGAAGTGTCAGCTTGCTGAGTCCAAGGACCAACGTTCTGATATGTGTACTGATGGACACCCACTGACGTCCTGTGTGTGTTGACGGACACACACGGACAGCCACAGACAGCCACGGACATCCTGTGTTTGCTGACAGATACACTCAGACACACACGGACAGCCACAGACGTCCTGTGTGTGCTGACGGACACACACGGACACACACGGATAGCCACGGACGTCCAGTGTGTGTTGATGGACAGCCACGGACGTCCAGTGTGTGCTGACGGACAGCCACATACAGCCACAGACGTCCTGTGTGTGCTGGCGGACACCCACGGACGTCCTTTGTGTACTGAAAAGACAACCCACGTGGGCCAAAATAACCTAAACGTCTTGTGTGTGCTGACGGACACACACGGACGGCCAGCCACAGACGTCTTGTGTGTGCTGACGGACACACACGTCTTGTGTGTGCCGATATGTGTACTGATGGACAGCCACAGACGTCTTGTGTGTGCTGACGGACACACACGGACACACACGGACGGCCAGTGTGTGCTGATGAACAGCCACAGACAGCCACAGACGTCCTGTGTGTGCTGGCGGACACCCATTGGCGTCCTGTGTGTACGGAACAGACAGCCCACGTGGGCCAAAATCACCCGAACAGTCCACGGGAAGGGTCAGCATGCTGAGTCCAAGGACCAACGTGCTGATATGTGTACTGATGGACAGCCACGGACGTCATGTGTGTGCTGACGGACACACACGGACAGCCACAGACGTCTTGTGTGTGCTGACGGAGAGCCACAGACGTCCTGTGTGTGTTGGCAGACACCCACGGATGTCCTGTGTGTACAGAACAGACAGCCCACGTGGGCCAAAATCACCCGAATAGTCCACGGGAAGGGTCAGCGTCCTGAGTCGAAGGACCAATGTGCTGATATGTGTACTGATGGACAGCCACGGACGTCCTGTGTGTTCTGACGGACACACACGAACAAACACGGAAAGCCACAGACAGCCACGGACAGCCACGGATGTCCTGTGTGTGCTGGCGGACACCCACGGACGTCCTGTGTGTACTGAACAGACAGAACACGTGGGCCAAAATCACCCGAACAGTCCACGGGAAGGGTCAGCGTGCTGAGTCCAAGGACCAACGTGCTGATATGTGTACTGATGGACAGCCACAGACATCCTGTGGGTGCTGACAGACACACACGGACAGCCACAGACATCCTGTGTTTGCTGACGGACACACACGGACAGCCACAGACGTCCTGTGTGTGCTGACGGACACACACGGACAGCCACGGATGTCCTGTGTGTGCTGACGGACACACACGGACAGCCACGGACGTCCTGTGTGTGCTGACAAACACACACGGACACACACACGGACAGCCACAGACGTCCTGTGTGTGCTGATGGGCAACCACGGACAGCCACGGACGTCCTGTGTGTGCTGGCGGACACCCACAGACGTCCTGTGTGTACTGAACAGACATCCCACGTGGGCCAAAATCACCCGAACAGTCCATAGGAAGGGTCAGCGTGCTGAGTCCAAGAACCAACGTGCTGATATGTGTACTGATGGACAGCCACGGACATCCTGTTTGTGCTGACGGACACACACGGACACACACGGACAGCCATGGATGACCTGTGTGTGCTGACGGACAGCCACAGACGTCCTGTGTGTGCTGACGAACAGCCACTAACGTCCTGTGTGTGCTGGCGGACAACCACGGACGTCCTGTGTGTACTGAACTGACAGCCCACGTGGGCCAAAATCACCCGAACAGTCCACGGGAAGGGCCAGCCTGCTGAGTCCAAGGACCAGCATTCTGATATGTGTACTGATGGACAGCCACAGACGTCCTGTGTGTGCTGACGGACACACACGGACACACAAGGACAACCGCAGACGTCCTGTGTGTGCTGACGGAGAGCCCCAGACAGCCACGGACGTCCTGTGTATGCTGGCGGACACCCACAGATGTCCTGTGTGTTCTGAACAGACAGCCCACATGGGCCAAAATCACCCGAACAGTCCGCGGGAAGGGCCAGCCTGCTGAGTCCAAGGACCAGCGTGCTGATATGTGTACTGATGGACAGCCACAGACGTCCTGTGTGTGCTGACGGACACACATGGACACACAAGGACAACCACGGACGTCCTGTGTGTGCTGACGGAGAGCCACAGACAGCCACGGATGTCCTGTGTATGCTGGCGGACACCCACGGATGTCCTGTGTGTACTGAACAGACAGCCCACATGGGCCAAAATCACCCGAATAGTCCATGGAAAGGGTCAGCATGATGAGTCCAAGGACCAACGTGCTGATATGTGTATTGATGGACAGCCACGGACGTCCTTTGTGTGCTGACGGACACACACGGACAGCCACAGACGTCCTGTGTGTGCTGACGGACATACACGGACACACACGGACAGCCACGAACGTCCTGTGTGTGCTGACGGACACACACAGACACACACGGATAGCCACGGACATCCAGTGTGTGTTGATGGACAGCCACAGACAGCCACGGACGTCCTGTGTGTGTTGGCGGACACCCACGGACGTCCTGTGTGTACTGAACAGACAGCCCACGTGGGCCAAAATCACCCGAACACTCCACGGGAAGGGCCAGCGTGCTGACTCCAAGGACCAGCGTGCTGATATGTGTACTGATGGACAGCCACAGACGTCCTGTGTGTGCTGGCGGACACACACGGATACACACAGACAGCCACGGACGGTCCAGTGTGTGCTGACGGAAAGCCACATACAGCCACAGACGTCCTGTGTGTGCTGGCGGACACCCACGGACGTCCTGTGTGTACTGAAAAGACAGCCCACGTGGGCCAAAATCACCCGAACAGTCCACAAGAAGGGTCAGCGTGCTGAGTCCAAAGACCAAGTTGCTGATATGTGTACTGATGGACAGCCACAGACGTCCTGTGTGTGCTGACAGACACACACGGACACACACGAACACACACGGACGGCCAGTGTGTGCTGACGAACAGCCACAGACAGCCACAGACGTCCTGTGTGTGCTGGCGGACACCCACAAGTGTCATGTGTGTACAGAACAGACAGCCCACGTGGGCCAAAATCACCCGAACAGTCCACGGGAAGGGTCAGCATGCTGAGTCCAAGGACCAACGTGCTGATATGTGTACTGATGGACAGCCACGGACGTCCTGTGTGTGCTGACGGACACACACGGACAGCCACGGACGTCTTGTGTGTGCTGACGGAGAGTCACGGATGTCCTGTGTGTGCTGACGGACACACACGAAATAACACGGAAAGCCACAGACAGCCACAGACAGCCACGGACGTCCTGTGTGTGCTGGCGGACACCCACGGACGTCCTGTGTGTACTGAACAGACAGAACACGTGGGCCAAAATCACCCGAACAGTCCACGGGAAGGGTCAGCGTGCTGAGTCCAAGGACCAACGTGCTGATATGTGTACTGATGGACAGCCCCAGACATCATGTGTGTGCTGACGGACACACACGGACAGACACAGACGTCTTGTGTTTGCTGACGGACACACACGAACACACACGGACAGCCACAGACGTCCTGTGTGTGCTGACGGACACACACGGACAGCCACAGACAGCCATAGACGTCCTGTGTGTGCTGACGGACACACACGGACAGCCACGGACGTCTTGTGTGTGCTCAAAAACACACATAGACAGCCACAGACGTTTTGTGTGTCCTGATGGGCAACCCGGACAGCCACGGACGTCCTGTGTGTGCTGGCGGACACCCACGGACGTCCTGTGTGTACTGAACAGACAGCCCACGTGGGCCAAAATCACCCGAACAGTCCACAGGAAGGGTCAGCGTGCTGAATCTAAGGACCAACGTGCTGATATGTGTACTGTAAGACCCGTTCCTTGTCTCTCGACCCAACTGGATACGAATGCTTACTTATTAATTTCTTTGCTTGTCTGATTCATTCTAAGTCTTTTCTTTACTATGTCATATTCGAATATGAGGTTCATAACAAAGGAATAGATTGCACAGCGGAATAATAATGTATAAACTTTGTATTACTTAGAAACATGAGATTCAATACACAACTTCTTAACAGTCTCGTAGACAATCACTAGTTCATCCCTAGCAGCATCTAACCACATGTTACACAGCCTCTCACTGACCGAGCCTTCACGGCTCCTTGGCTTGACCAGAACCATCCTTAGTTCCTGAAACCACAACCAGATAAGCATTAATCATGACCGAAAATAGAACGGATTGATTCTACAATGCTTGGCTTGGTTCCTAGAACTAAGATAAACCTCAGTCAACACAATCATAAACAGCATGAACCTACCTACCGTATCCTAAGTCATTCAACCAACCACCCCTTGACTTAGAATCAGATAGATAGTCCAGAATAGATAAACAGAACACACGAACAGATCCGGATCGTCCCCAAAGACCAATCCGTCTAACCGGAGAGAATCTAGGTGCGACCGGCCAATGGAGTCCGGCTCAATGGCCCAACGAAATCCCTTACCTGATCCGGCCTTAGGCCTGGATCCAATCGGCCGAGTAAGCCTCCAGCCTAATCCGGAAGGCTTAGCAACCGGTCAGACCTTGCGACTCTACCTTGGCTTAGACAAACCGTGACCTTGTCTTGACTAGACAAGCCATAGGCTGATCCATAAGGATCGGTCCTAACCTGTCCCGAAAGACACTGTTTGGAACATGTACCCTTTGGCCATTCGTGCCTCTTGGACCCTCATGACTCTTGACAACTCGTGCCTTTTGGGTCATTCCCAACCGTTCGTCTTAACCGCCCAGTCTTGGTGCGATCGGATCATCCTACTAACCGACCCGTGTCTAGGCTAACGGTTCGGTTATGTTCGGCCAAAGCCAAGGGACGTGTCCCTTGGACTCAACCAACACAACCTTTCGTGTTTAACCAGAGAGAAGAGAAGAGAAACGAATTGAAACAGATAAGGAGAGCCGGATGGGACTTAGAAACCGAGCAGAGCCGCGGTGCGGTCGCATGGACCATCCGTTCGGTCTGATGGAGCCACGGCCCATCACATACATTGTGAACCACGTCTGGGTTCTCCATGCTCTTCTCCTTGTCTTGATCTCCCATTCTTGACCGGAGTTAGTTCTCAAACGATCAGAGTCGCCGGAACACAACACCACCACAATCGGCCTTTCTCTTGGCCGGAACTCTCTCTTTCTCTCTTTCTTTCTCTCTACGTTTTTCTCTGAGTATTTTACTCTGGAATTGGATAATGAAACCAACCGGAGAGGCCCCATATTTATAGAAAACGAGGGGGTAAGTCTTGCCCCACGAACAGGCACGACTTGCTAGCGAACAGGCACCATCGGCCAAGGGTTGTGCCCTCTAGGCCACTTGCATCCCATCGCCCTTTCTGATTGGGTTTGGGGTCGGCCACAAGCCCAACCCACGCCCTAAGCCTCCTGGGCATAGCCCACGGCCTTGTCCAAAGACCCAACAGCCCATCGCCTCATGGCCGGACCTCACGGCCCGCCACTGACCCGGACCCAGACCATCGGCCTAAAGCCCGGACAGTCCGTCTAGCTGAGATGAGCTGACTCTCAGCTGCCTCAGCTGAGTGAGCTAGTAGTCCAGCTAGTGGAGCTGTCTTAGTAGGGACTGAGCTTGAGTGAACTAAACCTAGCTTCCTTGAGCTGGCCGAGCTACTCGTCCACTTCGTCCAGCTAACGTCTTACTCATCCTAGCTGTCTCTTAGCTGTTATAAGGTTAAGTCTAAATTTCCTAATGTCCTTAACCTTCTTCCTCGACCATGGAACGCTTGGCTTGATGTCCTAAGACTGGCTTGCACGTTTCCTCGAACCATGCCCGTCCCAACAATCCTACTCAGGATTGGGGGCGTGACAAGTCTCCCCCCCTTGGGATGGATTCGTCCTCGAATCCGAATTGAATGCTTCCTCGGAAACAAACAAACTGATCCAACCACCGTCGTCTCGGGACAGCTCATACACCCTTGGTGTTGTGGTCGGCCTGCTCTGGGTCGACTTTCCCGTGTCTACACGACCCTTCCCTTGTCCTCCTTGCCGCTTAGGACATTCACTTTGGAAGTGTCCGCTGTGGCCGCAATGGAAACAAGTCCGAGAGCCGCTGCCACTGGATTGGCCCTGAGTCCGGCTTGGTCGAGTGCAATCTTGGATGGAATGATCCAAGCTGCCACATCTCACACAAGCTCCCATGGCTTTCCAGCATTCACCTGGATGGTTCTTACCACACTTGGGACATTCAGGTCGTCCACTAAAGGCCTTGCCTCCGTCAACCTGGTCCCACTTCCTCTTTCGGTCGTTAGTCTTACCCGTCGAGACAGACTGCGACTTTGTCTTAAGCTTGGCTTCTTCGGCCAAGTTAGACTCCAATAGAGCGACACGTTCAACCAGCTCTCCGACGGTGCTGAAGGTGCGGATCGAACAGTGGGTTCTCAGCTCCGGCCTTAAGCCTCGAATGAACCGACGAACCTGGACTGTCTCGTCCTCAAGTTCCCTTCCAACAAACCGTCGGAGCCGGTTGAACTCCTCTTCGTACTCACGTACGGCCCTGCGGCCTTGGGTAAGGTCTAGGAATCTACCTTCCAGACTGTCCCAAGCCTCTGCAGGAAAGTATTTGCGGTTTAATTCATCTTCGAAATCTGCAAAACTCTGGAGACTTCCATTGCTGCGCTTGTTCACAGCCAGCCACCAATTATGCGCGTCCCCTTCCAGGAAGTGAACCGTAATGTCTCTCTTGTAATCCTCGGGACAACGAGTTGAGCTGAAGTTTCGGACTAGCCTACTCCTCCACTCGTCTGCCTTAATAGGATCGGTGCTTCCTGAGAAATGCTTCGTCCCTAGACGGGAGATGTGCTGAAGAAAACTCAGATAGTCCACCTTTTTCTCGGTCCTTTCTGGTGGATCAATCTCGATCACCTCGACCGTTTCCACAACTGGACCATTGGTGTTGGGGGCGGTCGTAGCCACAGGCGTAGCTTGGCCAACCGAGGAGTTCACTAATGGCGTGAACAGTTGGGCCATAGCCGCCACCTGAGTCCCCATTACCTTCATAGCCTCTAACAAGTCCTCTTTGGACAGTGTTGCGGTTATATTGGCCGTACCATCGGCCATTTTCTCACGCTGGCCACCATCACGGTTAGCGTTCGAGGATTCCACTTCATCATCACTCTCCTGATGTTCCTGACCATCCCGTTGCGTCCCCGTAAGGTTAGCCTGATCAGTTGGCAACACATCTTCAGCGTTAGCCGCGGCCAGATCGGTTTGCAAACCGGATAGATTAGTTCCATCCACAGCCACTTGGCTAGACTGACCGGCCATTCTCTTACTTCTTCGGGACTTTCCCGATTTGCTTTTTCCAGCCTAAGGATTCAGACAATGTTAGTACAAAACACACTAACGTACACAGAACAAAACAATCCCTAGACTAAGCAATCAAACCTCACCGTGAGACCTAATCAGCTGGCTGCGTGTGTGTGTGTGGACTACATAACCCAACTATCCTAGAATCAAGCATGCTCTGTTACCAACTTGTAAGACCCGTTCCTGGTCTCTCGACCCAACTGGATACGTATGCTTACTTATTAATTTCTTTGCTTGTTTGATTCATTCTAAGTCTTTTCTTTACTATGTCATATTCGAATATGAGGTTCATAACAAAGGAATAGATTGCACAGCGGAATAATAATTCATAAACTTTGTATTACTTAGAAACATGAGATTCAATACACAACTTCTTAACAGTCTCATAGACAATCACTAGTTCATCCCTAGCATCATCTAACCACACGTTACACATCCTCTCACTGACCGAGCCTTCACGGCTCCTTGGCTTGACCAGAACCATCTTTAGTTCCTGAAACCACAACCAGATAAGCATTACTCATGACCGAGAATAGAACGGATTGATTCTACAATGCTTGGCTTGGTTCCTAGAACTTAGATAAACCTCAGTCAACACAATCATAAACAGTATGAACCTACCTACCGTATCCTAAGTCATTCAACCAACCACCCCTTGACTTAGAATCAGATCGATAGTCCATAATAGATAAACATAACACACGAACAGATCCGGATCGTCCCCAAAGACCAATCCGTCTAACCGGATAGAATCTAGGTGCGACCGGCCAATGGAGTCCGGCTCAATGGGCCAACGGACTCCCTTACCTGATCCGGCCTTAGGCCTGGATCCAATCGGCCGAGTAAGCCTCAAGCCTAATCCGGAATGCTTAGCAACCGGTCAGACCTTGCGACTCTACCTTGGCTTAGACAAACCGTGACCTTGTCTTGACTAGACAAGCCATAGGCTGATCCATAAGGATCGGTCCTAACCTGTCCTGAAAGACACCGTTTGGAACGTGTACCCTTTGGCCATTCGTGCCTCTTGGACACTCATGACTCTTGACAACTCGTGCCTTTTGGGTCATTCCCAACCGTTCGTCCTAACCACCCAGTCTTGGTGCGATCGGATCATCCCACTAACCGACCCGTGTCTAGGCTAGCGGTTTGGTTATGTTCGGCCAAAGCCTAGGAACGTGTCCCTTGGACTCAACCAACACAACCTTTCGTGTTTAACCAGAGAGAAGAGAAGAGAAACGAATTGAAACAGATAAGGAGAGCCGGATGGGACTTAGGAACCGACCAGAGCCGCGGTGTGGTCGCATGGACCGTCCGTTCGGTCTGATGGAGCCACAGCCCATCACATACATTGTGAACCACGTCTGGGTTCTCCATGCTCTTCTCCTTGTCTTGATCTCCCATTCTTGACCGGAGTTAGTTCTCAAACGATCAGAGTCGCCGGAACACAACACCACCACAATCGGCCTTTCTCTTGGCCGGAACTCTCTCTTTTTCTCTTTCTTTCTCTCTACGTTTTTCTCTGAGTATTTTACTCTGGAATTGGATAATGAAACCAACAGGAGAGGCCCCATATTTATAGAAAACGAGGGGGTAAGTCTTGCCCCACGAACAGGCACGACTTGCTAGCGAACATGCACCATCGGCCAAGGGTTGTGCCCTCGAGGCCACTTGCATCCCATCTCCCTTTCTGATTGGGTTTGGGGTCGGCCACAAGCCCAACCCACGCCCCAAGCCTCCTGGGCATAGCCCACGGCCTTGTCCAAAGACCCAACAGCCCATGGCCTCATGGCCGGACCTCACGGCCTGCCACTGACCCGGACCCGGACAATCGGCCTAAAGCCCAGACAGTCCGTCTAGCTGAGATGAGCTGACTCTCAGCTGAGTGAGCTAGTAGTCACGCTAGTGGAGCTGACTTAGTAGGGACTGAGCTGGAGTGAACTGAACATAGCTTCCTTGAGCTGGCCGAGCTACTCGTCCACTTCGTCCAGCTACCGTCTTACTCGTCCTAGCTGTCTCTTAGCTTGTATAAGGTTAAGTCTAAGTTTCCTTATGTCCTTAACCTTTTTCCTCGACCATGGAACGCTTGCCTTGATGTCCTAAGATTGGCTTGCACGTTTCCTCGAACCATGGCCGTCCCAACAATCCTACTCAGGATTGGGGGCGTGACATGTACTGGTGGACAGCCACGGACGTCCTGTGTGTGCTGACGGACACACACGGACAGCCACAGACGTCATGTGTGTGCTGACAGACACACACGGACATACACGGACAGCCACAGACGTCCTGTGCGTGCTGACGGGCAACCACGGACAGCCACGGACGTCCTGTGTGTCAGCGTGCTGAGTCCAAGAACCAATGTGCTGATATGTGTACTGATGGACAGCCACGGACGTCCTGTTTGTGCTGACGGACACACACGGACAGCCACGGATGTCCTGTGTGTGATGACGGACAGCCACGAACGTCCTGTGTGTGCTGACGGACAGCCACTAACGTCATGTGTGTGCTGGCGGACACCCACAGACGTCCTGTGTGTACTGAACAGAGAGCCCACGTGGGCCAAAATCACCCGAACAGTCCACGGGAACGGCCAGCCTGCTGAGTCCAAGGACCAGCGTGCTGATATGTGTACTGATGGACAGCCACAGACGTCCTGTGTGTGCTGACGGACACACACGAAGACACAAGGACAACCACGGACGTCCTGTGTGTGCTGACGGAGAGCCACATACAGCCACGGACGTCCTGTGTATGCTGGCAGACACCCACGGATGTCCTGTGTGTACTGAACAGACAGCCCACATGGGCCAAAATCACCCGAACAGTCCACGGAAAGGGTCAGCATGCTGAGTCCAAGGACCAATGTGCTGATATGTGTATTGATGGACAGCCACGGACGTCCTGTGTGTGGTGACGGACACACACGGACAGCCACAGACAGCCACGGACGTCCTGTGTGTGCTGATGGACACACACGGACACAAACGGATAGCCACGAACGTCCTGTGTGTGCTGACGGACACACACAGACACACACGGATAGCCACGGACGTCCAGTGTGTGTTGATGGACAGCCACAGACAGCCACCGACGTCCTGTGTGTGCTGGCGGACACCCACGGACGTCCTGTGTGTACTGAACAGACAGCCCACGTGGGCCAAAATCACCCGAACAGTCCACAGGAAGGGTCAGCGTGCTGAGTCCAAGGACCAAGGTGCTGATATATGGACAGCCACAGACGTCCTGTGTGTGCTAACGGACACACACAGACAGCCACAGACGTCCTGTGTGTGCTGAAGGAGAGCCACAGACAGCCACGGACGTCCTGTGTATGCTGGCGGACACCCACGGATGTCCTGTGTGTACTGAACAGACAGCCCACATGGGCCAAACGTGCTGAGTCCAAGGACCAACGTGCTGATATGTGTACTGATGGACAGGCACGGACGTCCTGTGTGTGCTGACGGACACACACGGACACACACAGACAGCCACGGACGTCCTGTGTGTGCCGACGGACACACACAGACACACACGGATAGCCACGGACGTCCAGTGTGTGTTGATGGACTGCCACAGACAGCCAAGGATGTCCTGTGTGTGCTGGTGGACACCCACGGGCGCCCTGTGTGTACTGAACAGACAGCCCACGGAGGCCAAAATAACCCGAACAGTCCACGGGAAGGGCCAGCGTGCTGAGTCCAAGGACCAGTGTGCTGATATGTGTACTGATGGACAGCCACGGACGTCCTGTGTGTGCTGACGGACACACACCGACACACACGGACAGCCACGGACGTCCTCTGTGTGCTGACGGACAGCCCACAGACGTCCTGAGTGTACTTAACAGACAGCCCACGTGGGCCAAAATCATCCGAACATTCCTCGGGAAGGGTCACCGTGCTGAGTGATACCACTCAAATTACCCTAAGGAGTGTTACTCTCATCAAAAGAGGTTCAGATGTAGTACTTAGGGATCGAATCCACAAGGAGCTAGGGAAAAATTAAATCTAGTTTTTATTAATTCTAAAGGTTGTAATGTTTTAAATGAAATTGCAATAGTAACTAGCGAGTAAATGATAAATGTAACTTAGGTTGGAAATGATATTAGATGCAGGGCCATTATTCAGGTGTTGGAGATTATAATTCCTATAGATGCCTAACTGTTGCATGCATGATATATTAGAGCTCATTCGCTTAACTCAGTGATCAGCTGTCGCATGTACCACTGGTTAACAGACTAGATCTTTTGTCTCACCGGTTAGATGCAGACACAAGAGAGTGTCTATCGATAGTCTATTAAGACGTCGACCGATACACTTTTGCCAACATCGATCGATTGTCAGTTGAGGACATCGATCGACGGGTTCTAGCCAGGCCTATGCGCGAGTATGAAAATGCTCTACTAAGATTCTAAATTGGCGGTTAGCCCTCTCTAGCAATCCTAATATGATAGATAGATGTCAGGATGGGATAACAAGGGTGCTTGAATATGCAATCCTATGATCAAGTTCTAGTTAGCTAGGCTAAAACAAGCAATGAATACAAATCTATCATGAATATCACAACAAGGCAGATCTATAGTTTGGGGCTAATCCCACAAACCTATCTGAACCCTGGATCTAACAGTTGAACTACTCAGACATAGCAAAGCAATTCATATCAATAGATAAATAGAAACTCATAGAATAGATGATAAGAAAATGAAACAAGGAGTTCCAATCACAAGTGATCTTCTCTCCAAATGAAACTTGTAACAAAACTAGGGCTAGAAAAGAAAAGCTCTCTCTGCCGTCAAACACTTAGGCAGTATATATTCTACTAGGTTAAAAACTCGTCAGGGCATTTTGGTAATTTGGCTTGGCCTTGGTTTTTAAGTCTGCTGAATCCAAAATGTCGCGTCTGGTGTCTCGACATCGATCGATGGTACTTGTGTACATCGATCGATATTAATCTTCATCTGTCGAGGCATTTCTTGATATCGATCGTCGGCACTGATGCGCATCGATCGATTATTCTTCCTCTTGTCGACCTCTAAGTGGTCAGCTCGGGTGAAATGTCCTTTATGCTCCAAAATGCTCCAAAGTCATAGCTTTACTCCGAATTGCACATGAACCTGAAAACATACCTAGAAGAGTAGAAAACATAGATATATATATAGTAAAATAATAATATACCATGGATAAAAATGGGTCAAATCCAAGGTATATCAACTCCCCCAGACTTACCCTTTTGCTTGTCCTCAAGCAAAACATACAGGAAGTCTCCCTAAAAGAGGTTTGAAAATATTTGGGAACTTAAGATTTTAAAAACATAGAAATCTTTCCTCAACAATTTTGCAACCACATTTAAAAAGTCCTAATCAAAAAAGCACACTATGCAATATCCTAGCTTAGCAACCATTTCTAACATAACACAACTCATCAATTCACGTCTGACATCCCCTCTACTGATTTCATTTCTTAGCATAAATATAAAGTGAATGCTTTACCTTGGGAGTATCGATCACAGGATGCAAGGATTTCCTAGTTTCTCTCTCTCTAAATTTCTCTCTCGAGTCAAAGTCTGCTTCCATTGCAGGATCAATGACCAAGATTGGACAGGCTTCCATGAATCAAAACTTAATGGTGGTTGCCACCAAGTTCTGTTCACTTCTTTTTGACCTATATCCAAGCGTTCTTTGCGAAAGCGAGCCTTGAAGATTGCCGCCTCCAAGTCCCGTTTCGAACTCTTTTATTTGAGTCTTTATGAATCAAGCCTTAATGGTTTTAGCCACCAAGTCCTGTTCAGACGCATCCTAATTAAACAATAGATCTTACTTTTTTTTTTTTGATATACACTCTATAATTTATCTAGGGTCGAAATCTAGAGAGAGAAAATGTGATAAATAATCTAAACCAGGCGTTACCTTCCAGACCTATCTGAAGAATCCGATCCCATGTTTACCAAGCCCCAAGGCAAGTGTGTAGTTGATAGGTTGATCTGCTTTAGCATCTTTAGTGATATCTGCAATCAGTAAATCTAAAATAGTGCTAAAGATTGGTTAGATATTCATGTTTAAATCAATATAAGATTATAGTCCCTATTTTCGATAGCTAAGCATAATTTATTTGAAATTCCATTTTACGTAAGAATAAAATAAATTATATCAGTAAATCTCCCCCCAGACTTAAATTACACTGTCCCAGTGTAACTCAGCCGAAGTTATGATGAAAAGTGTATGATGTACGAAATGTAACAAGTAAGAAAGATACATCTGACCGGATTAAATATCGATCGATGGGTAAGTGTTACATCGATCGTCGTGTGGTTGCCTATGTCGAACGATGTTGACGTCTCGTCGTCGGTCGACATTCAAGTCCTCCTACTTGGTTCTCCTAAATCTGAAAGAGATAAAACGAAAGAAATTAAATACTAGCTAATAAAACCAAAATAAAATACCTAATAGTGGGTTGCCTCCCACTCAGCGCTTGGTTATAGTCATTTAGCTTGACTGTGGTAGTGATTGGCTATTGGGTGGAGAAGCAGCTGCTTGTTGGAAAGCAAGCATCCACGTCATCTCTACGCATTCTGGACCAAGAGGCAATGAAACTTATTGTGGCCTCATCATTTCTTGTCCATTTGTCATCCATCTTCCCAAGTACATTGGAGATGTTCTGTAGCCTTTCTTGAATGTTGTTAATGCTGACCTGGTGCCAGCCTATGTTGTCATAGGCGTATGCTGAAAGATCTGTCAGTTCCTTTTGCATTGAATCTACTGTCTTGTGTATCAGCTGCTCGCCGATTGGTATAGACTCGGCGTCGATCGATGCGATTATGTGTTCGTTGGTCGATCTTGGTGAGTTGCCGTCGATCGATTTTGCTTTTGTCCTGTCGATCGATGCTGATATCTGGTGTTGAGCTGCGAGTTGCCTCTGAATGGCTTTGACTTCTTTCTGTAGCCATTCTGCGTGGTTGTCTAGTCCACTGATTTTGTTGTCGAATGGAAAGTAGATGTCATCGCAGCGTTTGTCAAGTCGTTCCTCCATGGTGTCTAGAGCAGTGTAGATCTTGGATGTGATCTTGTCAACCTCTGCTGCTGTGTAAGGAAGTAGATGTCATCGCAGGGTCCTCGTAGCCTGTCGGTCGATGCTGATGTTACCTGCAAAAAACTTTGATTAGTAATGTTCTCAATATCCTTTTGGGCATCAAGTAATTGACTAGACAATTTTTTTTAAATCTATCATGACTGGTGATATAAAACGGTCATACATATCCTTGTAAGTCCTCAGCCTCTCATTCATTGCTGAGACTTTGGCGTCGAGCGATGTGACGGTGCACATGTCGATCGATGTGGCTGGATGTTGGTCCTTCTTGCGAATGGTGTCCAGATCATGCTGTAGTAGCTCGATTTTAGTGCTTAGCCAGTCCACGTTGTTGTTGAGAGGGCAGTAAACATCGTTTATCCTCGTGTTGATGTATGAGACTTCCCATTCATCCCTGTGTTGTGTTGAACATCGCGGTTCTGCAAGGATCTGAGCTGTAGAAAGACTGACGTCAATCGATGTTGCACGTGGTGCGTCGATCGATGCTGAGGTCGTAGCTTCCTTCTCAAGTTGCTGACGTAAACTTTCAATTTCTGTCCTCATTTCTGCCATACATCTGAAAAGCTCATTGTAGCCTCTATCCAAAGGCTGGTGTGTTTCATCTACCAGTGTTTTGAGCTCCTCTCCCAGTTTCTCCTGAGCTCCACAAATACCAAACACCATTTCAACGATTTCTTCTTTGGTGTAGAGTTCTGGTGCCAGTCTTGTGAGTGTGAAGGAAGTGGCATGTTCTGGAAGACAGATGTGGCTCTCTTCAAAAAGAGATGCTCTTTCCAATATTTTCCTGACGTTGTCCTTTGTGACAGGTATCATCTCACCAGCTGCGCTTCGTGCGTGTCCACGCTCATATCTGTACACTCCATATTCGTCCCTTTGTTCCCAAGTGAACTTTCTGGCTCCATACATGTCAAAAGCGCGGCTCCCACATTCATACCGTCTATTGATCGACGTCGGTTCATCCATATCGATCGACGTTGGTGTTACCCTGTCGATCGATGTCTCCGTTGTACCGTCGATCGATGCTTGCCCTTTTGGTTGGCGTGATAGATCTGTGTTGATCTCTGTTGTGGTGACTCCTGTGTGTTTGTTAGGATCTGTTAGAATGACGTCTGGAGTGCCACGTTGCTGTGAGAACAGGTTGTCAGGTCCATTGGCTACTTGAAGGATGTCTACTATGTCCTCTCTGGACACTTGTAAAATTCTTCCATCCATTGCACGTGCGTTGCCATCTGGGTCCCTGAAAATACCAAATTCATCAGGTGTTAGAAAACCGTAATCAATGTTTGCATAATTATTCATTTTAGAAATAGAGAGATTAGGGTTTAGAGTAGTATCGATCGATGAAGATACAGTTACATCGATCGATGGCAGAGTTATTTCTGCCGAACTTGTGTTCTTGAGATGATTGCTCTTCATGGATTTTTCTGTTGATGTAGAAGGAAGAGTGTTCATCATATTTGCTTGCGTGTTTGCTCTGATGTGTGTAGGTGGTTTCGGAGGTGCAAAACGATTTATATAGGTATCTGTAAACCTAGTTAGGGAGGGAATGTTCTCCTGCTCCTGAATTTTTGCTGCGGCGCGAATATCGATCGATGTTCCTGTCGGAGTGTCGATCGATGTGAGCGGTTGTTTTGCTGGACGAGGGTGGGTATCGACCGATGTGGGGTGCACAGCGTCGAACGATGTTGGAAACGTGTTGGTGAACTTATGTGTTTCAAGTCTTTCATCCTGCAAAGACATTTCTATTGCACGTTCTTTCCAGTAATCCTCATCGTATTCCTCGGTATGTTCCTCATGAGGTAAAGTAATTACAGTGTCAACTGCAAAACTTTCATGGAAACCACTGTCTGCCCAACTGCCTATGGAATAATCATCATGTCCTCTCCTGGTTGGAGGTTGGAAGGCAAAATGTTGGTAACAATGATTAGGTGAAGCGAAATGGTCAAGTGGGTGCATTACGTCGAGTGACTTGTTGTTGCGGTCATCGGTCACCATTGACACATTGGAATCGAATGATGGAAAGGTTGGGGTGATAACCCGCCCTTCGGGATAAAATGGTCGAGCAAGGGAAAGTTAGAATCTGGCGCCAAGCTTTTGGAAGATTACATATTTGGAGTAATGTTTAGTTTTGATCACACAAAACTTAACATGGTTCGGAGAAGACAGAAGATTGGTCGAGCATCAACTTGATGATCGAACCGCGGGCGGTACGGGCCAACCGAGAAGTTCGAAGTAGGATGTGGTCGAAGAATGGATCGTGAGTGAACCATGAGACATATTAAGCTGCTCTACCTTTCTTAGAAGAGTCTTAGATTGAACAGACGAACATTTTGGAAGAATCACATTTTTGGAAGCACGACGGTTTAGAAGCTCGACGTTTCAGAAACCCGACGTTTCTTAGCCACTAAGTTTTCCGCGAAACTTCACATCTATCATCAGAATATTATTTCAGAGATATTATAATTTGGAAGCATGACGGGAGTAAGCAGGACGGGAAGCAAGCACAACGGGAAAACCCGAAGTTGGTCGAAAACCCTAATTTCGGTTTTTCGAAATTATTGGAAGAAGCCGGAAGCTCGGGAAATATTTTTAGAGGATCTCAGTATTCATCTGGAATTTATTAAAAATATTTAGAGAATCAGAACGGGAGCGGAAAAATATTCGGGATTGATCGCGGGACGAAAATTCACCAGAAAGACCGAAATCGCACAAATCAACCGGGAAGCTCAAGGTGGCCCTATCTGAGGGATCATGACGTGCTGTCCTTCATCCAAGCATCTTAGTGTCTCCGTAGCACGACATGTCTCCGCAGAATGAAGCCTCACATGCAGCATGACACCCAAAGCACGACATGGCATCGTCTTGACACCCAGAGGCCCGTGTGTCCCGATGCATGAGCTCCAGCCATGCTGAATGACATCTGGACGTGGTGCTGGCTTCTGGCATGCAGAGGAGTCATGCATGGTGACATTTGGACGCCCGTGTGTCGCCGCACATGCGACCGGAAGCATGCGGGACGACACACAAGCGATGGAGTGGCACCATTTCAATGGTTGGCCATATCTATATAAACCCAGCTTCCCCAGCTCGTTTCATTCATTCCACACACTCAAACATCACTCTAAGACTTGGGCTAGAGAGAGAAAGTGAAGTAGAAAAAGGAAGTGAAGGATTTGGAGCTGTTTTGAAGAAGTTAGAGCATTTTTAAGAGCCATTGTTCTACCGAAAGTCCGAGAAGAAGATCTAAAAGTCCGAGGAGGTTCTGTCCAAGTCCTGATTCGTCCATACCAGTCCATTGAAGACAGAGGCATTGGGTTTTGGCTAGGCTCTCTCCGATCAACCAGCTGCAAGTACACTGTGAGTTGGTTTGTTTGAGTTCCACTTGGAACTTAGGATAGATCGAGTTGCATATAGAGTAGTAATATCACACTGATGCATGATAGAGTCCTAGGGTTATTTTTATTTATGAATTGGACTCAGTTTAGCATGAGCTAAGCTGAGATATAATGGAATTAAGACTGAGATATAACCTGACTAGGACTAGGATGAATGATGCATTAACCGGTATAGTATGATAAATTATGGCGTAGCTGAATTGTTAGGATTGAGATGCATGTTTTCCTTTATTTATTTATGGGTAGTTTAGTAATGGAGTAGACCTGCCTTAGAGATAGTAGGACTATTGAATGCTTGGTTTGGTAGTGATTATTGTTGTGCAGGGATGGTATTGTTCAGGAGATCTTAGGCCATATAGGCCGATTTCCATCAGTGTCGAGTTTAGTACTACGAGCCCTATGCCATATAGGCTGGACTACGAGTACTGGTATTAGTGTCGTAGACTCCTTAGTGTATTTAAGTTTGTGGTGGGAGTCTTGGTCTTATTAGGATTAGTGTGTTGTAGCCGACAGTATGAGCGTAACCCGTCCATACTAGGCTTGTTTAGGGGTGATTAGTGTTTCCTCAGCCTCGTACCCAACGGGTTTAAGGAAACCCCTTATTCGTTGGATCGGGAAGACTCAGAGAGACGGGATCATGGCCTAGGGCTGAGTTATTACACGATGGTGTAATGTGGCAGTGACCCGAAGGACTGTGGGCTGTCGCGCGGTGACCCGAAGGACTGTGGGCCGCGGTCGGTTGAAAGTTCCTTCTTCTGGCCTTTGTGGTAGGGAGATAAGATATTGCCGATAGAGAGGAGGAACACGATTTTACCAGGGCCCAGGTTCGAGTGTTGTGTTAGTGTGTCGTAGAGGGTTATGAAACCCTCGAGTTAGTGTAGCACCGATATACGGTGTTATGAGTTAGATCGAGTCGTAGATTCTCATAGTCTTATTATTGTGATTGTGTTTGTGGTTGATTGATTTGCTTGCAGGTTCTGACATTAAGTCCTAAGTCTGGCTTAGGTACCGGATTAGGCTTGGTGTGTATTTGGTTATTGTAGGCTTGACGTTGGCCTGTATGTGTTTGAGGGATTGCTTGTGAAGGGTGGTGGATATTAAAGCTATGCGGTATCATTGGCTGGCCCATCATGTTCTTGTTTGATTGTTGGTCGATCGACTAGTGATACTTGTATAGTCTAAGTGTCTAACACTACATGAGTACTGAACTCAGGCATATATATGGTTAGCTAGGGATTGTTTGTTGACTTGTTTTAATGCAGGTTCCCGTTACTTGAAGCTAGATCATGGCAGGAGGCCAAGTCTAACTTAGTAACGGTTTGCTTAGCCTTAGCTTTTATTGCTAAGGTTGCGGGTAGAGGCCGCCAGCTCACTGAGTAATACTAGATTACTCATCCAACTCCGTTGTCCTTTTTGCAGGTCAATTTAGGTAAGGATGATCGGATAGCTTCGTGCTGGACGTTAGGACCACCAGTGTAGATTTTCATGCCTTTTGTAAACGGTATTGTGAATTGTGACTCGATTTGGCATTAGGCCGGGCCCAGTCTTGAATTATTTAATGTATGAATATTTCTTGAATCAATAAAAGTAATTGTTTTATATGCGCTTCATGAGTACTCTGATATTTGACTAGTCCGGTCTAACACAACGTTAGGTCGAGGTACGGGTTGAAAAGCCTTAGGCCTTGATCTAACGGAAAACGCTAACTCGAGGTACGGGTTGCAAAGCCTTATGCCTTGACGCAGCGGGACGAGTTAGTGGATGAACTGGTCTAGGTCGTGGAGTAAATTTTGTGACTCTGACCGGATTGTCCCTAGCCCGTCACGTAGCGCTTCCGGACCATGGTGTTGGGTATTGGACGGTCGATCGGTCATGTTCTTGTTTGATTGTTGGCTGGCTGGTTGGCCTTTCATCTCCAACCCTTGATTGTTGGCCGGTTGATCGACCATATGTCTAGGACGGTTCGGGGGTGTTACAGAGGTGGTATCAGAGCATGGTTTCGTCCATGCTTCCGGAACTCATGATTTAATCGGTTTTCAAATATTTTTTGAGTCAAAAAGAGTCATAAAAGGCATTAGGTAAACCGGTCACGTCCAGCTTAGGATTTATTGTTTTAGGAATTAGGATTGAGATAGTGGAATCTAGAATTGCTAGGTTGCTGGTTAGTTTTGGATTAGATTGTTAGGTTAGTTGTTAACTAACTTGCATGTGAAGTGTTCTTTTGAGTTGCAGCTTGTGTGTTCGTTGATCGGAACTTTAAAGGAATGGAAACCTTAAAGTGAAAAGAGTTCAAGGCTAAAAACCCAAAGTGAAGAGAGAGAGATTCAGAGGGACTGGACAGTGGTATGGACTGGACAAGTATGAGCAAGACTTCATTGGGAAAGGACTTCATCAGTTTTGGGAAAAGAAAGGTTTCAGTGATCAGAAGCAATGATGGTGCACGTTATGGCAGAGTAAATGCAAAAAGACGATTCAGTATTCATCAAGTGAAGAGTTTTGTGGCAACTTTGAGAAGGAGACTCATGGGAGAGCAGTAGATACGGTGAAGCAATATGAAAATGAATTCAGCATGAGAGTGAAGCGATATGGAGATGAGTTAAGAATGAGTGAAGAATGGGAAATCAAGAAGTGAAGGACGGATTCAAGACTAAAGGAATGCTTTGAGATGTATCAAGACGTAGTGAGTTCAGAACCAGAAGTTTGGGTGGAGACCAGAGAAACCGAAAGGAGGAAACCAAGGGCAAACCGATAAAGAA
Source organism: Brassica rapa (assembly GCF_000309985.2). Lineage (NCBI taxonomy): Eukaryota > Viridiplantae > Streptophyta > Magnoliopsida > Brassicales > Brassicaceae > Brassica > Brassica rapa. The sequence goes on from NW_022610660.1 coordinate 35,534, forward strand.
GCACATCAAGTGATCAAGACCGTGAGACAAGTGATCCAAGGAGAAATTTTTATCAAGGGGATGAACATGTCGTGAAGCTGAGCCATTGGACAACTAAGAATTCGAGGACGAATTCTATTAAGGGGGGAAGAATGTGATAACCCGCCCTTCGGGATAAAATGGTCGAGCAAGGGAAAGTCAGAATCTGGAGCCAAGCTTTTGGGAGATTACATATTTGGAGTAATGTTGAGTTTTGATCACACAAAACTTAACATGGTTCGGAGAAGACAGAAGATTGGTCGAGCATCAACTTGATGATTGAACCGCGGGCGGTACAGGCCAACCGAGAAGTTCGAAGTAGGATGTGGTCGAAGAATGGATCGTGAGTGAACCATGAGACATATTAAGCTGCTCTACCTTTCTTAGAAGAGTCTTAGATTGATCAGACGAAGATTTTGGAAGAATCACATTTTTGGAAGCACGACGGTTTAGAAGCTCGACGTTTCAGAATCCCGACGTTTCTTAGCCACTAAGTTTTCCGCGAAACTTCACATCTATCATCAGAATATTATTTCAGAGATATTATAATTTGGAAGCATGACGGGAGTAAGCAGGACGGGAAGCAAGCAAGACGGGAAAACCCGAAGTTGGTCGAAAACCCTAATTTCGGTTTTTCGAAATTATTGAAAGAAGCCGGAGGCTCGGGAAATATTTTTAGAGGATCACAGTATTCATCTGGAATTTATTAAAAATATTTAGAAAATCAGAACGGGAGCGGAAAAATATTCGGGATTGATCGCGGGACGAAAATTCACCAGAAAGACCGAAATCGCACAAATCAACCTGGAAGCTCGAGGTGGCCCTATCTGAGGGATCAGGACGTGCTGTCCTTCATCCAAGCATCTTAGTGTCTCCGTAGCACGACATGTCTCCGCAGGATGAAGCCTCACATGCAGCATGACACCCAAAGCACGACATGGCATCGTCTTGACACCCAGAGGCCAGTGTGTCGCGATGCATGAGCTCCAGCCATGCTAAATGACATCTGGACGTGGTGCTGGCTTCTGGCATGCAGAGGAGTCATGCATGGTGACATTTGGACGCCCGTGTGTCGCCGCACATGCAACCGGAAGCATGCGGGACGACACACAAGCGATGGAGTGGCACCATTTCAATGGTTGGCCATATCTATATAAACCCAGCTCCCCCAGCTCGTTTAATTCATTCCACACACTCAAACATCACTCTAAAACTTGGGCTAGAGAGAGAAAGTGAAGTAGAAAAAGGAAGTGAAGGATTTGGAGCTGTTTTGAAGAAGTTAGAGCATTTTTAAGAGCCATTGTTCTACCGAAAGTCCGAGAAGAAGATCCAGAAGTCCGAGGAGGTTCTGTCCAAGTCCTGATTCGTCCATACCAGTCCATTGAAGACAGAGGCATTGGGTTTTGGCTAGGCTCTCTCCGATCAACCAGCTGCAAGAACACTGTGAGTTGGTTTGTTTGAGTTCTACTTGGAACTTAGGATAGATCGAGTTGCATATAGAGTAGTAATATCACACTGATGCATGATAGAGTCCTAGGGTTATTTTTATTTATGAATTGGACTCAGTTTAGCATGAGCTAAGCTGAGATATAATGGAATTAAGACTGAGATATAACCTGACTAGGACTAGGATGAATGATGCATTAACCGGTATAGTATGATAAATTATGGCGTAGCTGAATTGTTAGGATTGAGATGCATGTTTTCCTTTATTTATTTATGGGTAGTTTAGTAATGGAGTAGACCTGCCTTAGAGATATTAGGACTATTGAATGCTTGGTTTGGTAGTGATTGTTGTTGTGCAGGGATGGTATTGTTCAGGAGATCTTAAGCCATATAGGCCGATTTCCATCCGTGTCGAGTTTAGAACTACGAGTCCTATGCCATATAGGCTGGACTACGAGTACTGGTGTTAGTGTCGTAGACTCCTTAGTGTATTTAAGTTTGTGGTAGGAGTCTTGGTCTTATTAGGATTAGTGTGTTGTAGCCGACAGTATGAGCGTAACCCGTCCATACTAGGCTTGTTTAGGGGTGATTAGTGTTTCCTCAGCCTCGTACCCAGCGGGTTTAAGGAAACCCCTTATTCGTTGGATCGGGAAGACTCAGAGAGACAGGATCATGACCTAGGGCTGAGTTATTACACGACGGTGTAATGTGGCAGTGACCCGAAGGACTGTGGGCCGCGGTCGGTTGAAAGTTCCTTCTTCTGGCCTTTGTGGTAGGGAGATAGGATATTGCCGATAGAGAGGAGGAGCACGATGTCACCAGGGCCCAGGTTAGAGTGTTGTGTTAGTGTGTCGTAGAGGGTTATGGAACCCTCGAGTTAGCGTAGCACCGATATACTGTGTTATGAGTTAGATCGAGTCGTAGATTCTCATAGTCTTATTATTGTGATTGTGTTTGTGGTTGATTGATTTGCTTGCAGGTTCTGACATTAAGTCCTAAGTCTGGCTTAGGTACCGGATTAGGCTTGGTGTGTATTTGGTTATTGTAGGCCTGACGTTGGCCTGTATGTGTTTGAGGGATTGCTTGTGAAGGGTGGTGGATATTAAAGCTATGCGGTATCATTGGTTGGCCGATCATGTTCTTGTTTGATTGTTGGTCGATCGACTAGTGATACTTGTATAGTCTAAGTGTCTAACACTACATGAGTACTGAACTCAGGCATATATATGGTTAACTAGGGATTGTTTGTTGACTTGTTTTAATGCAGGTTCCCGTTACTTGAAGCTAGATCATGGCAGGAGGCAAAGTCTAACTTAGTAACGGTTTGCTTAGCCTTAGCTTTTATTGCATGCTAGGGCTAGATTGATTGTTATTTTGGGTTGTCTGGGTAGAGTCTAGGTTGCGGGTAGAGGCCGCCAGCTCACTGAGTAATACTAGATTACTCATCCAACTCCGTTGTCCTTTTTCCAGGTCAATTTAGGTAAGGATGATCGGATAGCTTCGTGCTGGACGTTAGGACCGCCAGTGTAGATTTTCATGCCTTTTGTAAACGGTATTGTGAATTGTGACTCGATTTGGAATTAGGCCGGGCCCAGTCTTGAATTATTCAATGTATGAATATTTCTTGAATCAATAAAAGTAATTGTTTTATATGCGCTTCATGAGTACTCTGATATTTGACTAGTCCGGTCTAACACAACGTTAGGTCGAGGTACGGGTTGAAAAGCCTTAGGCCTTGATCTAACGGAAAACGCTAAGTCTAGGTACGGGTTGCAAAGCCTTATGCCTTGACGCAGCGGGACGAGTTAGTGGATGAACTGGTCTAGGTCGTGGAGTAAAGTTTGTGACTCTGACCGGATTGTCCCTAGCCCGTCACGTAGCGCTTCCGGACCATGGTGTTGGGTATTGGACGGTCGATCGGTCATGTTCTTGTTTGATTGTTGGCTGGCCGGTTGGCCTTTCATCTCCAACCCTTGATTTTTGGCCGGTTGATCGACCATATGTCTAGGACGGTTTGGGGGTGTTACAGTTGGGGGTGTCGATCGATTCCGAGTACTATGTTTTGTACTCCGATTCATACTCTGCTCCACAATGGCATGCGCCAATGAAGCCAAGTTCTTTCCCATAATCCACCTAATTAATTACCATTCTCTTAGGTCGGATGGGATCGTAGTGGATGTTTGGGTCTATGAGCGTTAGACACAATTTGTTCTTGTTCATGTCACATACAGCTCCTACTGTAGCTAGGAAGGATCTTCGAAGCAGAAGTGAAGAGTTCCAGTTAAGCTCCATGTCTAAGACATGAAAATCTACAGGGACAAGGGCATTACCAATCAGTACCTCCAGATCTCTTATGATGCCTCATGATCGTTTCTCTGAAAGATCCACGAAGGTGAAGGATTCTGTTGAGGGTTCGATGGTCAAACCAAGCTGGTCTGCCATGATCCTTGGGAGGATACTAACCGATGCTCCTGTGTCACACATTGAATGGGGAAATTCAACACCCTTAACTATGCATGGTATTGCAAACTTCCCAGGATCACTCTTCTTCGTCAATGTGATCATATGTTTCATCTTTCCTCTGACTTGATGAAACATTCTCCTAATGTCCTCCTCGGTTACCTTTGTTTCTCTGAAGAACATCCACAACCGGTGTGTGAAGTAAGCTTCATCAAAAGGTTTTTCGATTGGGATTCTGAGGACTCGTTTAGTGAAACCATCCATCTCCTTATCGTTAGCTTCCCTCTTAAGGTTTTTAGGAATCTTCTCCTTTCTTTTCCTTAACCTCCTCCCTTCAGATTCTTGTTCTTCTTGAACAGATTCTGTTGAACTATTTAAAGGGTTGGGTTTTGGTTCGGGTGGGTTTGCTAATGGTTTAGGTGGTGGTCTGAGTTAATTGAAGTAATCATTATCGAATGAGGGTAACCACACTCGGTATGTCAGAGGTGCCTGTCGATCGATGGGAGGTGTGTTGTGACGATAGACGTCGGGCTCACTCTGTCGATCGATGGTTGCCTTAACCGATCGATCGATTTTTTCATAGAAAGGGGAGGGTGGGTGAGGATGCTTAGCTGCAAATTCTTCATGAGTTAGAATTCGAACCGCATTGCATTCAGTCGAATTGGCAGACGACGTCGATTGATGACTGGAGTAATCCGTCCATCGATCTTCATCATGGTCTGTCGATTGATGCGAGTTCATCGACATCGGTTGACACCATTGGGATCCGCCGAGACTCATGGAGCTTTCGATTTCGAAATCTCCTTCCTCAAGGTTTTCATTTCTCACCACTTGCCAAAATTCATCATCTATGATGGCATTTACGTGGTGTTTCCTTTTGTCGGCTCCTGCCTCTCTAGCAAAAGTTTCTTGCCTCTTTATAGTCTCGCCCGTCTGAATTACTTGGGTTTCAAGTTTTCTCACCTGAGTCCCTAAGGTCTCGATTTTGGTGTTCAGATTGTTGTAGGCAGAGTCTACCTTACCGTTGAAATCCACGGTGATTTGTTGTTGTCCCAACAGTACTCGATCAAGCATTTCTTCGATCTTGCTTTCCTGAGTCTGGGGTGGTGGATTTTGATAGTAAGAGTTCGAGTAGCTCTTGCTGTTGTTGAAGGGTTTTTGAAATTGTGAACTTTGGTTACTTCTTTGGCCATTTCCAAATTTTTGGAATCCGGTACCTCCGATGTAGTTCACATCTTCTTCTCCTTCTGTATCTGCTACTTCTCCTTCAGCTGAACAGACTTGCTTCCTAAGAAGCTCGTGCACCACATCTAACTTAGCTCTTACTTCGTCCATCTGTTCCTTCCCGATAGAGGCTACAGACTTCTTCCGTTCAGAGTCAATGATTTTGGTGCTGCTGCTGGTAGCAAGGTTTTCGATAAGTCTCACAGCTTCCAATGGATTCCGAGTAGTGAAGTTTCCTTCACTCGCCGTATCAAGAGCCATTTGATACTGTAAGGCGAGACCTCAGAAGAAAGTGCTTAGCAGCTGCACTTCATTAAATCCGTGGTGTGGACAGTCTCGCTGGAAAAACCTAAATCTAATCCACGCATATTTGAAGGACTCTCCAGCCTTTTGCGAGAATGTGGAAATTTTGTTCCGAAGTTCTTCAGCGCGCGCCTCATCGAAGAAGTTTCGTAAGAAAGCATTCTTGATGTCGCTCCAGGATGTTAAAGATCCTGTGGGTTGCTGCCTAAGCCAGTGCATCGCTTCTCCATTCAGCGTGTATCTGAAGAGCTTGCACAGCAGGTAATCTTCAGGGACTCCTTCCATCCGAATGGCAGCGATTGGATCCTCAAACTGTTCCAAATGGTGCATAGGATGCTCGTGCGGTAACCGAGAGTAGGGTATCTGCGACACGAGAGTGTAGTATTGAGGCTTCAGCTCAAAATTCTGCTTCTGGATCTCCGGAAGTCGAATCCCTGATCTGTTGGAATAGTACTCATCTGGGCGATTGTAGTCGGTCAGTGGTTTCGATTGAGCGTCCTCATCTACAGGTTGAGCAGCTCCTGTAGCATCAGCATCAGGGATTACAGTTCCCTGAGCATCTATTTTCTGACCTGTTGCATTACGCAGATGACCGGCCTGGTCATACAGGTTTCCGTTCTCATCCTGAGTTAGAATAATAATGTTTACCATTTTTGACGACACGATATCTATCGACGTACGCCATGTAGTATCAATCTTTGTCGAACGACTGGGATCGATCGACGATGACGGTCTGGTGTTGGTCGACGGTTGGTTGTGCGTATCGATCGACGACGAAGTGGTTGCATCGGGCGATGTGGAACGTTGACCTCTACGGATGGTGCGTTCCAAATGAGCAGGATCGTCTGAGAACAGCAAGTCTTTCTCCTTGTTGCTTCTGGTACCGTTGGGCATGCACCTGAAAAGACAAGAAAAAGAAAGATTATTAGAAAAGGGGGTAAAGAAAAGAATAAGAATTAATAAAACTAAATCTAATGGCGATCAAAGCTCCCTGGCAACGGCGCCAAATTTGATACCACTCAAATTACGCTAAGGAGTGTTACTCTCATCAAAAGAGGTTCAGATGTAGTACTTAGGGATCGAATCACCCGAACAGTCCATGGGAAGGGTCAGCATGCTGAGTCCAAGGACCAAGGTGCTGATATGTATACTGATGGACAGCCACGGACGTCCTGTGTGTGCTGACAGAAACACACGGAGAGCCACGGACGTCCTGTGTGTACTAAACAGACAGCTCACGTGGGCCAAAATCACCTGAACAGTCCACGGGAAGGGTCAGCGTGCTGAGTACAAGGACCAACGTGCTGATAAGTGTGCTGATGGACCGCCACGGACGTCCTGTCTGTGCTGACGGACACACACGGATGGGCTGTGTGTGCTGACGGACAGCCACAGACAGCCACAGACGTCCTGTGTGTGCTGCCGGACACCCACGGACGTCCTGTGTGTACAGAACAGACAGCCCACGTGGGCCAAAATCACCCGAACAGTCCACGGGAAGGGTCAGCGTGCTGAGTCCAAGGACCAACATGCTGATATGTGTACTGATGAACAGCCACGGACGTCATGTGTGTGCTGACGGACACACACGGACAGCCACGGATGTCCTGTGTGTGTTGACAGACAGCCACAGCCGTCCTGTGTGTGCTGGCGGACACCCACGGACGTCCTGTGTGTACTGAACGGACAGCCCACGTGGGCCAAATTCACCCGAACAGTCCACGGGAAGGGTCAGCGTGCTGAGTCCAACGACCAACGTGCTGATATGTGTACTGATGGACAGCCACGAACGTCCTGTGTATACTGACAGACACACACGGACACACACAGACAGCCACAGACGTCCTGTGTGTGCTGACGGACAGCCACATACACCCACAGCCGTCCAGTGTGTGCTGGCGGACATCCACGGACGTTCTGTGTGTACTGAATAAACAGCCCACGTGGGCCAAATCAGCCGAATAGTCCATGGGAAGGGTAAGCGTGATGAGTCCAAGGACCAACGTGCTGATATGTGTACTGATGGACAACCACAGACGTCCTGTGTGTGCTGACGGACACAGACGGACACACACGGACAGCCACAAACGTCCTGTGTGTGCTGACGGACACACACGAACACACACGGACAGCCACAGACGTCATTTGTGATCTGACGGACACACACGGACAGCCACAGACGTCCTGTTTGTGCTGACAGGCAACCACGGACAGCCACTGACAGCCACAGACGTCCTGTGTGTGCTGGCGGACACCCACGGACGTCCTGTGTGTACTAAACAGACAGCCCATGTGGGCCAAAATCACCCGAACATTCCACGGGAAGGGTCACCGTGCTAAGTCAAAGGACCAAGGTGCTGATATGCGTACTGATGGACAGCCACAGACGTCCTGTGTGTGCTGACGGACACACACTGATAGCCACAGACGTCCAGTGTGTGTTGATGGACAGCCACGGACAGCCACAGACGTCCTGCGTGTGCTGGCGCACACCCACGGACGTCCTGTGTGTACTGAACAGACAGCCCAAGTGGGCCAAAATCACCCGAACAGTCCACGGGAAGGGTCAGCGTACTGAGTCCAAGGACCAAGGTGCTGATATGTGTACTGATGGACAGCCACAGACGTCCTGTGTGTGCTGACGGACACACACAAACAGCCACGGACGTCCTGTGTGTGTTGACTGTCATGCCCCCAATCCTAAGTAGGATTGTTGGGACGGCCATGGTTCGAGGAAATGTGCAAGTCAGTATTAGGACATCAAGGCAAGCGTTCCATGGTCGAGAAAGAAGGTTAAGGACATAAGGAAACTTAGACTTAACCTTATACAAGCTAAGAGACAGCTAGGACGAGTAAGACGGTAGCTGGACGAAGTGGACGAGTAGCTAGGCCAGCTCAATGAAGTTAGCTTCAGTTCACTCCAGCTCAGTCCCTACTAAGTCAGATCCACTTGCTGGACTACTAGCTCACTCAGCTGAGGCAGCTGAGAGTCAGCTCATCTCAGCAAGTCGGACTTTCCGGGCTTTAGGCCGATGGTCCGGGTCCGGGTCAGTGGCGGGCTGTGAGGTCCGGCCATGAGGCCATGGGCTGTTGGGTCTTTGGACAAGGCCTTGGGCTAAGTCCAAGAGGCTTGGGGCGTGGGTTGGGCTTATGACCGACCCCAACCCCAATCAGAAAGGGCGAAGGGATGCAAGTGGCCGAAAGGGGACAACCCTTGGCCGATGGTGCCCATTCGCTAGCAAGTCGTGCCTGTTCGTGGGGCAAGACTTACCCCCTCGTTTTCTATAAATATGGGGGCTCTCTGGTCGATTTCATTATCCAATTCCAGAGTAAAATACTCAGAGAAAAACGTAGAGAGAATAAAAGAGAGGAAGGGAGAGTTCCGGCCAAGAGAAAGGCCGATTGTGGTGGTGTTGTGTTCCGGCGACTCTGATCGTTTATGAACTAACTCCGGTCAAGAATGGGAGATCAAGACAAGGAGAAGAGCATGGAGAACCCAGACGTGGTTCACAAGGTATGTGATGGGCCGTGGCTCCATCAGACCGAACGGACGGTCCATGCGACCGCACCGCGGCTCTGCTCGGTTCCTAAGTCCCATCCGGCTCTCCTTATATGTTTCAATTCGTTTCTCTTCTCTTCTCTCTGGTTAAACACGAAAGGTTGTGTTGGTTGAGTCCAAGGGACACGTCCCTAGGCTTTGGCCGAACGTAACCAAACCGCTAGCGTAGACACGGGTCGGTTAGTCGGATGACCCGATCGCACCAAGACTGGGCGGTTAGGACGAAAGGTTGGGAATGACCCAAAGGGCAAGAGTTGTCAAGAGTCATGAGTGTCCAAGAGGCACAAATGGCCAAAGGGTGCATGTTTCCAAACGGTGTCTTTCGGGACAGGTTAGGACCGATCCTTATGGATCAGCCTATGGCTTGTCTAGTTAGGACAAGGTCACGGTTTGTCTAAGCCAAGGTAGAGTCACAAGGTCTGACCGGTTGCTAAGCCTTCCGGATTAGGCTTGAGGCTTACTCGGCCGATTGGATCCAGGCCTAAGGCCGGATCAGGTAAGGGAGTCCGTTGGGCCATTGAGCCGGACTCCATTGGCCGGTCGCACCTAGATTCTATCCGGTTAGACGGATTGGTCTTTGGGGACGATCCGGATCTGTTCGTGTGTTCTGTTTATCTATTCTGGACTATCTATCTGATTCTAAGTCAAGGGGTGGTTGGTTGAATGACTTAGGATACGGAACTAAGGAGTGTTCTGGTCAAGCCAAGGAGCCGTGAAGGCTCGGTCAGTGAGAGGCTGTGTAACGTGTGGTTAGATGATGCTAGGGATGAACTAGTGATTGTCTATGAGACTGTTAAAAAGTTGTGTATTGAATCTCATGTTTCTAAGTAATACAAAGTTTATACATTGTTATTCCGCTGTGCAATCTATTCCTTTGTTTATGAACCTCATATTCGAATATGACTTAGTAACTAAAAGACTTAAAATGGATCAAACAAGCAAAGAAATTAATAAGTAAGCCTGCGGACACCATCAGGTCGAGAGGCCAGGGTTCTGTGTGTGCTGGCGGACACCCACAGACGTCCTGTGTGTACTGCCGGACAGCCCACGTGGGCGAAATCACCCGAATAGTCCATGGGAAGGGTAAGCGTGATGAGTCCAAGGACCAACGTGCTGATATGTGTACTGATGGACAGCCACAGACGTCATGTGTGTGCTGACGGACACACACGGACAGCCACATACGTCCTATTTGTGCTGACGGGCAACCACGGACAGCCACAGACAGCCACATACAGCCACAGACAGCCACAGACGTCCTGTGTGTGCTGGCGGACACCCACGGACGTCCTGTGTGTACTGAACAGACAGCCCACGTGGGCCAAAATCACCCGAACATTCCACGGGAAGGGTCACCGTGGACAGCCACAGACGTCCTGTGTATGCTGACGGACACACACGGACAGCCACGGACGTCCTGTGTGTGTTGACGGTCAGCCACAAATGTCCTGTGTGTGCTGGCACCCACGGACGTCCTGTGTGTACTGAACGGACAGCCCACATGGGCCAAAATCACCCGAACAGTCCACGGGAAGGGTCAGCGTGCTGAGTCCAAGGACCAACGTGCTGATAAGTGTACTGATGGACACACACAGACATCCTGTGTGTGCTGACAGACACAGACGGACACACACAGACAGCCACAGACCTCTTATGTGTGCTGACGGACACACACGAACACACACAGACAGCCATAGACATCCTATGTGTGCTGACGGACACACACGGACAGCCACGGACGTCCTGTGTGTGCTGACGGGCAACCATGGACAGCCACAAACAGCCATAGACGTCCTGTATGTGCTGGCAGACACCCACGGACGTCCTGTGTGTACTGAGCAGACAGCCCACGTGGGCCAAAATCACCCAAACATTCCACGAGAAGGGTCAGCGTGCTGATTCCAAAGACCAAGGTGCTGATATGTGTACTGATGGACAGCCACGGACGTCCTGTGTGTGCTGACGGACACACACGGATAGCCACGGACATCCAGTGTGTGTTGATAGACAGCCACGGACACCCACAGGCGTCCTGTGTGTTATGGCGGACACCCACGGACGTCCTGTGTGTACTGAACAGACAGCCCACGTGGACCAAAATCACCCGAACAGTCCACGGGAAGGGTCAGTGTGCTGAGTCCAAGGACCAACGTGCTGAGATGTGTACTGATGGACAGCCACAGACGTCCTGTGTGTGCTGACGGACACACACGAACACACACAGACAGCCACGGACGTCCAGTGTGTGCTGCCGGACACCCAAGGACGTCCTGTGTGTACTGAACAGACAGCCCACAAGGGCTAAATCACCCGAATAGTCCACGGGAAGGGTCAGCGTGCTGAGTCCAAGGACCAACGTGCTGATATGTGTACAGATGGACAGGCACATACGTCTTGTGTGTGCTGACGGACACAGACGGACACACACGGACAGCCACAGACATCATGTGTGTGCTAACGGACACACACGAACACACACGGACAGCCACAGACGTCCTGTGTGTACTGACGGACACACACGGACAGCCACGGACGTCCTGTGTGTGCTAACATGCAACCACGAACAGCCACAGAGGTCCTGTTTGTGCTGGCGGACACCCACGGACGTCCTGTGTGTACTGAACAGACAGCCCACGTGGGCCAAAATCACCCGAACATTCCACGGGAAGGGTCAGCGTGCTGAGTCCAAGGACCAAGGTACTGATATGTGTACTAATGGACAGCCAAGGACATCCTGTGTGTGCTGACGGACACACATGGATAGCCACGGACGTCCAGTGTGTGTTGATGGATAGCCACGGACAGCCACGGACGTCCTGTGTGTGCTGGCAGACACCCACGGATGTCCTGTGTGTACTGAACAGACAGCCCACGTGGGCCAAAATCACCCGAACAGTCCACGGGAAGGGTCAGCGGGCTGAGTCCAAGGACCAACGTGCTGAGATGTGTACTGATGGACAGCCACAGACGTCCTGTGTGTGCTGACGGACACAGACAGACACACACTGGCAGCCATAGACGTCCTGTGTGTGCTGACGGACACACACGAACACACACAGACAGCCACGGACGTCCAGTGTGTGCTGGCAGACACCCAAGGACGTCATGTGTGTACTGAACAGACAGCCCACGTGGGCCAAATCACCCGAATAGTCCACAGGAAGGGTCAGCATGCTGAGTCCAAGGACCAACGTGCTGATATGTGTACTGATGGAAAGGCACAGACGTCTTGTGTGTGCTGACGGACACAGACGGACACACACGGACAGCCACAGACGTCATGTGTGTGCTGACGGACACACACGAACACACACGGACAGCCACAGACGTCCTGTGTGTGCTGACGGACACACACGGACAGCCACGGACGTCCTGTGTGTGCTAACATGCAACCACGGACAGCCACAGACGTCATGTGTGTGCTGGCGGACACCCACGGACGTCCTGTGTGTACTGAACAGACAGCCCACGTGGGCCAAAATCACCCGAACATTCCACGGGAAGGGTCAGCGTGCTGAGTCCAAGGACCAAGGTGCTGATATGTGTACTGATGGACAGCCACAGACGTCCTGTGTGTGCTGACGGACACACAAGGATAGCCACAGACGTCCAGTGTGTGTTGATGGACAGCCACGGACAGCCACAGACGTCCTGTTTGTGCTGGCAGATACCCACGGACGTCCTATGTGTACTGAACAGACAGCCCACATGGGCCAATATAAGCCGAACAGGCCACAGGAAGGGTCAGCGTGCTGAGTCCAAGGACCAAGGTGCTGATATGTGTACTGATGGACAGCCACAGACGTCCTGTGTGTGCTGACGAACACACACGGACAGCCACGAACGTCCTGTGTGTGTTGACGGTCAGCCACAATCGTTTTGTGTGTGCTGGTGGACACCCACGGATGTCCTGTGTGTACTGAATGGACAGCCCACGTGGGCCAAAATCACCCGAACAGTCCACGGGAAGGGTCAGCGAGCTGAGTCCAAGGACCAACGTGCTGATATGTGTAATGATGGATAGCCACGGACGTCCTGTGTGTGCTGACGGACATACACGGACACACACGAACAGCCACGGACGTCCTGTGTGTGCTGATGGACAGCCACAGACAGCCACATACGTCCAGTGTGTGCTGGCAGACACCCACAGACGTCTTCTGTGTATTGAACAGACAGCCCACGTGGGCCAAATCACCCGAATAGTCCATGGGAAGGGTCAGCGTGCTGAGTCCAAGGACCAAAGTGCTGATAAGTGTACTGATGGACAGCCACAGACATCATGGGTGTGCTGACAGACACAACCTGACACTCACGGACAGCCACAGGCGTCCTGTGTGTGCTGACGGACACACACGAACACACACAGACAGCCACAGACGTCCTATGTGTGCTGACAGACACACACGGACAGCCACAGACGTCCTGTGTGTGTGCTGACGGGCAACCATAGACAGCCACGGACGTCCTGTGTGTGCTGGCGGACACCCACAGACGTCCTGTGTGTACTGAACAGACAGCCCACGTGGGCCAAAATCACCCGAACATTCCACGGGAAGGGTCAGCGTGCTGAGTCCAAGGACCAAGGTGCTGATATGTGTACTGATGGACAGCCACAGACGTCCTATGTGCGCTGACGGACACACACGGATAGCCACGGACGTCCAGTGTGTGTTGATGGATAGCCACGGACAGCCACGGACGTCCTGTGTGTGCTGGCAGACACCCACGGATGTCCTGTGTGTACGGAACAGACAGCCCACGTGGGCCAAAATCACCCGAACATTCCAAGGGAAGCGTCAGTGTGCTGAGTCCAAGGACCAAGGTGCTGATATGTGTACTGATGGACAGCCACAGACGTCCTGTGTGTGATGACGGACATACACGGACACACAATGACAGCCACGGACGTCATGTGTGTGTTGACGGTCAGCCAGAAACGTCCTGTGTGTGCGGGCGGACACCCACAGACGTCCTGTGTGTACTGAACGGACAGCCCACGTGGGCCAAAATCACCAGAACAGTCCACGGGAAGGGTCGGCGTGCTGAGTCCAAGGACCAATGTGCAGATATGTGTACTGATGGACAGCCACGGATGTCCTGCCTGTGATGACGGACATACACGGACACACACGGACAGCCACGGACGTCATGTGTGTGTTGATTGACAACCACAGACAGCCACAGACGTCAAGTGTGTGCTGGCAGACACCCACGGACGTCCTGTGTTTACTGAACAGAAACCCCACGTGGGCCAAATCACCCGAATAGTCCACGGGAAGGGTCAGCGTGCTGAGTCCAAGGACCAACGTGCTGATAATGTACTGATGGACAGCCATAGACATCCTGTGTGTGCTGACAGACACAGACGGACACACACGGACAGCCACAGACGTCCTGTGTGTACTGACGGACACACACGAACACACACGGACAGCCACAAACGTCCAGTGTGTGCTGACGGACACACACAGACAGCCACAGGCGTCCTGTGTGTGCTGACGGGCAACCACAGACAGCCACGAACGTCCTGTGTGTGCTGGCGGACACCCACGGACGTCCTGTGTGTACTGAACAGACAGCCCACGTGGGTCAAAATCACCCGAACATTCCACGGGAAGGGTTAGTGTGCTGAGTGCAAGGACCAAGGTGCTGATATGTGTACTGATGGACAGCCACAGACGTCCTGTGTGTGCTGACGGACACACACGGATAGCCACGGACATCCAGTGTGTGTTGACGGACAGCCACGGACATCCTGTGTGTGCTGTCGGACACCCACGGACATCCTGTGTGTACTGAACAGACAACCCACGTGGGCCATAATCACCCGAACAGTCCACGGGAAGGGTCAGCGTGCAGAGTCCAAGGACCAACGTGCTGATATGTGTACTGATGGACAGCCACAAACGTCCTGTGTGTGCTGACAGACACAGATGGACACACACGGACAGCCACAGACGTCTTGTGTGTGCTGACGGACACACACGAACACACACGGACCACCACAGACGTCCTGTGTGTGCTGAATGGACACACATGGACACACACGGAAAGCCACGGACGTTCTGTGTGTGCTGACGGATACACAGGACAGCCAAGGACGTCCTGTGTGTGCTGACGGACACACACGGACACACACATACACACACAAACAGCCACAGACGTCTTGTGTGTGCTGACGGGCAACCACGGACAGCCACATACGTCATGTGTGTGCTGGCGGACACCCACGGACGTCCTGTGTGTACTGAACAGACAGCCCACATGGGCCAAAATCACCCGAACAGTCCAGGGGAAGGGTCAGCGTGCTGAGTCCATGGACCAACTTGCTGATATGTGTACTGATGGACTGCCACGGACGTTCTGTGTGTGCTGACAGACACACACGGACAGCCACAGACGTCCTGTGTGTGCTGACGGACACACACGGACACACACGGACAGCTACGGACGTCCTGTGTGTGCGGACGGACACACACGGACACACACGGATAGCCACAGACGTCCAGTGTGTGTTGATGGACAGCCACGGACATCCTGTGTATGCTTGCGGACACCCACGGGCGTCCTTTGTGTACTGAACAGACAGCCCACGTGGGCCAAAATCACCCGAAGAGTCCACGGGAAGGGTCATCGTGCTGAGTCCAAGGACCAACGTGCTGATATATGTACTGATAAACAGCCACGGACATCCTGTGTGTGCTGACGGACACACACTGACACACACAGACAACCACGGACGTCTTGTGTGTGCTGACGGACAGCCACGGACGTCCTGTATGTACTGAACAGACAACCCATGTGGGCCAAAATCACCCGAACAGTCCATGGGAAGGGCCATCGTGCTGAGTCCAAGGACCAACGTGCTGATATGTGTACTGATGGACAGCCACGGACGTCCTGTGTGTGTTGACGGACACACACGGACGGCCTTTGTGTGCTGACGGACAGCCACGGACAGCCACAGACGTCCTGTCTGTGCTGGCGGACACCCACGGACGTCCTGTGTGTACGGAACAGACAGCCCACATGGGCCAAAATCACCCGAACAGTCCACGGGAAGGGTCAGCGTGCTGAGTTCAAGGACCAACGTGCTGATATGTGTATTGATTGACAGCCACAGACGTCCTGTGTGTGCTGACGGACACACACGGACACACATGGACAGCCACGGACGTCTTGTGTGTGTCGACGGACAGCCACAGACGTCCTGTGTGTGCTGGCGGACACCCACGTACGTCCTCTGTGTACTGAACAGACAGCCCACGTGGGCCAAAATCACCCGAATAGTCCACGGGAAGGGTCAGCGTGCTGAGTTCAAGGACCAACGTGCTGATATGTGTACTGATGGACAGCCACGGACGTCCTGTGTGTGCTGACGGACACACACGGACATACACGGACAGCAACTTTCCTTAGTTTGTCAGCGTAGTGCTTTTGTCTGTCATGTGCGGCCCTCATCTTGTCCTGCACGGACTTGATCTTCTCCGTGGTTTCCTCCACGATCTCGGGGCCTATCATGCTGCGTTCCCCTACTTGGGTCCAGCATAACGGTGTCCTGCATGGTCGTCCATACAAAGCTTCGTCCGGTGACATGCCTATACTTGAGTGGAAGGTGTTATTGTAGGCGAACTCCATTAACGGCAAATGCCGTTCCCAGGAATCGCCCCAATCGAGGACACATGCTCGAAGTATGTCCTCCATCGTCCATATAGTTCTTTCCGACTGCCCATCCGTTTGGGGATGATAAGCCGTACTCATGTTCACTCTTGTTTCTAAAGCTTTTTAAAAAGCTTGCCAGAAGTGAGATGTGAACCTCGAATCTCTATCCGAAACTATACTTGAGGGTACTCCGTGTAGCCTCACAATCTCGTCAATGTACTTACTCACAATCCGGTCGACTCCATCAGTCTTTTTGATGGCCAGGAAGTGGGCAGACTTGGTCAGTCGATCCACTATTACCCAGACAGCATCATTCCTATTCCTGGTCGTGGGAAAACCGGTCACGAAGTCCATCGTGATGTGATCCCACTTCCATTCCGGAATAGGTAGACTATGAAGCAGTCCACTCGGAACTAGTTGTTCAGCCTTGACGAGTTGACAAGTAGGACATTTGGCCACCCATTCGACCACATCAACCTTCATCCATATCCAATGATAGTACTGTCTGAGATTATGATACATCTTGGTCACTCCAGGATGGATCGAGAATCTAGACTTATGAGCTTCTCTAAGGATCTCGTCCTTCAAACTCCTATCATTGGGTACGCTGATCCGACCATGAACTAAGATCGTACCGTCCTTGGCGATTTGATACTCAGTCAGGTCGTTCCGAGCAACCGTCTTCAGGTTCTCATCCTGATCTTGGGCCGCTCGGATCCGGATCCTGATCTTGGTCCATCCGTCCCGTTCAAAGCATTTAAACGGATGAAACGTCCCACCTCATCCTGCTCGTCCGTTCTGCTACCGGCCGCTACATCTTCTCGTTTCCGGCTCAAGGCGTCAGCCACAAGGTTGGCCTTGCCCGGATAGTAAGTGATGTCTAGGTCTTAGTCGGCCACGAACTCCATTCACCTCCTCTGCCTTAAGTTCAACTCAGGCTGGGTTAATATATACTTCAGACTTTTATGGTCTGTAAGTATCTGGACTTTGGCCCCATATAAATATGATCGCCAAATCTTTAAGACGAACACTACCGCAGCCATTTCCAGGTCATGGGTGGGGTAGTTTCCCTCATGTTTCTTCAGCTGCCTTGACGCGTAAGCAATGGCCTTCCCATGTTGGGTCAACACACAACCGAGTCTAGTGATGGACGCATCCGTGTAGACCACATAAGGTTGGTCTGCCTCCGGAAGAACCAGGACGGGTGCGCTAGTTAGCATATCCTTAAGTGCGGAGAAACATCTCTTACACTCGTCAGACCATGTGAACTTAACGTCCTTCCCAGTCCACCGTGTCATCGGCTGAGCCAAGCTTGCGAATCCCTTCACAAACTTTCTATAGTAACCTGCCAGCCCTAGGAAGCTTCTAACTTCCATAGCACTGCGTGGTCGAGGCCAATCTTTGATTGCCCTGATCTTCTTTGGATCCACTGAGACGCCCTGGTCAGAGACAATATGGCCGAGGAACCCAATACTCTTTTGCCAAAAACTGCACTTGCTGAGTTTAGCAAAGAGTTTGTGGTCTCGTAATCGTTCCAGCACAGCTCTCAAATGTTTCCGATGAGATTCCTCGTCCTTGGAGTAAATCAGGATATCATCAATGAAGATTATCACTGATTCATCCAAGAAGTCCCGGAACACGCTGTTCATCACTTTCATGAATGCAGCAGGTGCTTTGGTCAGACCGAACGGCATCACTACGAATTTGTAATGGCCGTACCTGGTCCTAAATGCTGTTTTTCTAATGTCGTTTGGCTCTATAGGAATCTGATGATATCCCGAGGCCAAATCAATTTTTGAAAACCACTTAGCTCCTTTCAGCTGATCCAACAGCTCGTCTATCCTGGGCAACGGATACTTGTTCTTCACAGTTACCCTGTTCAACCCTCAATAGTCGATGCACAGACGCATGCTACCATCCTTCTTTTTAACAAAGAGGACTGGTGCACCCCAAGGGGAGCTACTTGGCCGTATGAACCCCTTGTCAAGCAATTCTTCCAATTGCTTCTTTAGCTCGGCCATCTCGGCCGGAGTCATTCGGTACGGTCTCTTTGACAGCGGAGCTGTCCCTGGTTCCAGTTCAATCAGGAAGGGATCAGACCTATTAGGGGGGACACCCTGTAGCGACTGAAACACATCCTGGAACTCGGACACCAACGAATCCTCGCGTGGGTCTAACAGAAAACCAGAACTGTCAGGCTCTGTAGTTGTAATTGTAGCCAAGAATGACTGACAACCCTGTTCCAGCATCCGAATCGCTCGAACTGCTGAAACCACTACTTTCTCTTGAGCCTGACACAGACCTTGGTACTCTACCGGGTGAAGTCCATTCTCCAATTGCACACGACCCTTATGGCAATCGAGAGTGGCTCAGTACTTTCCCAACCAATCCATACCTAAGATCACTTCTTGATTCTTTAGGTGGACACATACCAGATTCACAGGGAAGACCTTTCCCTTGATCTGTACTGGGATATTCGACATGAGACCTAGTGAGTTCATGGCTTGCCCACCAGCCGCCCTCACTATCCCAAAATTATTACCAGCATCCAGACAGAACAGACCCTTTCCGACCAGTCCCGGACTCACAAAACTATGTGTAGCCCCTGTGTCGAAAAGCACGTGGGTTTTTAACCCACCGACCATGAGGGTTCCTATCAGAAACCCCCATCAGAATCCCCTAGACCACATTCTAGGTTCTAAACCAAGCATTACTACTTGAATGTAAAAAGATAAATTTAGAAATTACCAGAGATCGAATCAAAGGATCCGGAAGTTCCGTCTTCTCGTGACAGTTCATACACCCGCGGTGTTGTGGTTGGTTTTCCTTGGGACGCCTTTCCTGAATCTCCACGGCCCTTCCCCTGACTTCCTTGCAGCTTGGGACACTCCGATTGGAAATGTCCTTGCTGGCCACAATGGAAACAGGTCATCTGGCCGCTTCTACCAGACTGGTTCGGTCGAGGACAGTTCTGAACCCCATGGTCCATGCTGCCACAACGAACACAAGCCCCCTTGGCCTTCCAGCACTCACCCGGATGGTTCCGTCCACATTTGGAACACGCAGGTCGGCCACCAGAGGTCTTACTTCCGTCCACCTGGTCCCATTTTCTCTTTTTATCATTAGTCTTGCCCAATGGGCCAGACTGTGGCTTAGCCTTAAGCTTAGCTTCCTCAGCCAAGTTAGACTCCAACAAAGCCACCCGTTCCACCAGTACTCCGACGGTGTTGAAAGTGCAGATCGAGCAGTGGGTCTTCAGGTCCGGCCTTAGGCCTCGGATGAACCTACGGACCTGGACTGCTTCGTCCTCCAGCTCTCTTCCAACAAACCGTCTGAGTCGGTTGAACTCTTCTTCGTACTCCCGTACGGTCCTGCGGCCTTGGACCAGATCTAGAAACTTAGATTCCAGACGATCCCAAGCCTCAGCAGGAAAGTATTTGCGGTTGAACTCAATTTCAAAGTCCGCAAAACTTGTGAGACCTCTGTTGGTGCGCTTGTCCACCGCAAGCCACCAATTATGCGCGTCCCCTTCCAGGAAGTGAACCGCAATGCCCCGTCTGTTATCCTCTGGACAACGAGTTGATTGAAAGTTTCGGACTAGCCTACTCCTCCACTCATCTGCCACAACCGGGTCGGTGCTATCTGAGAATTGCTTTGTACCCAATCTGGATAAATGTTGAAGCAATCTCAGATAGTCAACCTTCTTTACAGACCCTTCCGGTGGATCGATCTCGATCACCTCAACCGCGTCCACAGTTGGACCCGTAGCAATAGGTGTAGCCTTAGCTACAGGTGTAGCTTGACCAACTGATGAATTCACCAATGGAGTGAACAGCTGAGTCATAGCCGCCACCTGATTACCCATTACTTCCGTGGCCTCTAACAAGTCCTCTCGGGACAGTACTGCGGCCACGTTGGCCGTTCCCTCGGCCCTTTGCTCACGCATGTCACCATCACGGTTAGCGTTTGAAGATTCCACTTCCTCGTTGCTCTCCTGGTGTTGCTGACCTTCTTGTTGCGTTCCCATAAGATTGGCCTGGTCAGTCGGTAACACACCACAGGTGTTAGTCACCGCCTGCTCGGTTGGTAACCCGGACAGATTAATTACGTCTGTGGCCGCTTGACTTGACGTACCAGTCGTTTTCTTACTCCTTCGGGTCTTTCCCGATTTGCTTTTCCCAGCCTAAGGATTCAGACATTGTTAGTACAACATATACATAACATAACCGAGACACTTAATCCCTAGACCTAACTATCAAACCTCACCGTGAGAGTGAATCAGCTGGCTGCGTGTGTGTGGACTACATAACCCAACTAACCTAGAATCAAGCATGCTCTGATACCAACTTGTAACGCCCGAATCCGGTCTCTCGACAAGACTAGACCCGTTTGCTACTTAATCAATTTATTTGCTTGTTTGATTCATTTTAAGTCTTTCATTTACTAAGTCATGTTTGAATCGGAGGTTCTAAAACAATGGGAAAGATTGCACAGCAGAATATAATGTATAAACAAATGTATTACTTAGAAACATGAGATCCAATACACAACTTCTTAACAGTTTCATAGACAATCACTAGTTCGTCCCTAGCATCATCTAACCACACGTTACACAGCCTCTCACTGACCGAGCCTTGACGGCTCCTTGGCTTGACCAGAACCATCCTTAGTTCCTGAAACCACAACCACACAAGCATTAATCATAACCGAGAATAGGACTGGTTGATCCTACAATGCTTGGCTTGGTTCCTAGGACATGGATAAACCTCAGTCAATATATTTATAAAAAGATATGAACCTGCCTACTGAATCCTAAGTCATACAACCAACCACCCCTTGACTTAGAACTAGATAGAGAGTCCAGAATAGATAAACACAACACACGAACAGTCTGGATCATCCCGAAGACCAATCCGTCCATCCGGATAGAATCTAGGTGCGACCGGCCTAGATGAAGTCCGGCTCAATGGCCCAACGGACTTCCTTACCTGATCCGGCCTTGGGCCTGGATCCAACGGCCGAGTAAGCTTCACGCCCAATCCGGTCAGGCCAATGGCCGCTCGGACCTTGCGACTCTTACCCTGGCCTGGACGGACCATGTACTTGTCTCAACGGACAAGACATGGCCTGATCCCTAAGGAACGGACACGACCTGCCTCAACAGGCACCGCTTGGTACACGCACCCCTTCGGCCTTTGGTACCTCTTGGTCCTCGTACCACTTGGTGCTCGTACCACTTGGCGTTCGTAACCCTTGGTTACTTACACCCTTTGGCAACTCACAACCGTTGGTAACTCATGACCTTGGCCACTCGTGCCTCTTGGGATATGCCCAACCGTTTAGCCCAACCGCCCAGTCTATGGTGCGATTCGAACCGACCGTCTAACCGACCAGCGTCTAGGTTAGCGGTTTGGTTATGTCCGGCCAAGTCTAGGAACGTGTCCCTTGGACTGAACCAACACAACCCTTCGTGCATAATCAGAAAGAAGAGAAAGGACCGGATAGAAACAAGAAGAGGAGAAGAAGTCCGGTCTAATGAACCGTCTAGAGCCGCGGTGCAGTCACAAGGACCGTCCGTTCGGACTGGTGGGGCCAAAGCCCACCACGTACCTTCTGAACCGCGTCAGGGTTCTCCATGCTCTTCTCCTGCTCTCGGTCTCCCATACTTGATCGGAGGTTGCTTCACAAATGATCAGATCGCCGGAAACCTAACCACCACACAATCGGCCTTGCTTTGGCCGGAAACTCTCTCTCTCTCTACGATTTCTCTGAGTATTTTACTCTGGATTGGATCAATGAAATCGACAGAGAGGACCCCATATTTATAGAAAACGAGGGGGTAAGTCTTGCCCCACGAACAGGCATGACTGGCCAGCGGATGGGCACAATCGGCCAAGGGTTACACCCTCTCGGCCGCATGCGCCCCTTCGCCAATAGTGCATGGGTTTGGGTCGGACAGAGGCCCAAAGCGTTACCCAACTCTTCTGGACTTAGCCCACGGCCTTGTCCCAAGCCCCAACAGTCCATGACCTCATGGCCGGACCTCCCATGGCCTGCCATCGGCCCGGACCCGGACCATCGGACCGAAACCCGAACGGACCGTCCAGCTGAGATGAGCTGATCCCCAGCTGCCTCAGCTGAGTGAGCTAGAAGTCCATCTAGTGGAGCTGACCTTGTAGTGTCCGAGCTGCAGTGAGCTTAACCTAGCTCCGTTGAGCTGGTCGAGCTACCCGCTCCATTCGTCCAGCTACCGTCTTGCTCGGTCTAGCTGACTCTCGACTTATGTAAGGTTAAGTCTAAGTTTCCTTACGTCCTTAACCTTCTTATCCGGCTATGGAACGCTTGCCTTGATGTCTTAAGACTGGCTAGTACGTTCCCTCAAACCATGGCCGTTCCAATGATCCTATTCAGGATTCGGGATGTTACAGCCCACGTGGGCCAAAATCACCCGAACAGTCCACGGGAAGGGTCATCGTGCTGAGTCCAAGGACCAACGTGCTGATATGTGTACTGCTGGACAGCCACGGACGTCCTGTGTGTGCTAACGGACACACACGGACACACACGGACAGCCACAGACGTCCTGTGTGTGCTGACGGATAGCCATGGACGGCCACAGACGTCATGTGTGTGCTGACGGGCAACCACGGACCGGCACGGACGTCCTGTGTGTGCTGGCGGACACCCACAGACGTCCTGTGTGTACTGAACAGACCCACATGGGCCAAAATCACCCGAACAATCCCCGGGAAGGGCCAGCCTGCTGAGTCCAAGGACCAGCGGGCTGATATGTGTACTGATGGACAGCCACAGAAGTCCCGTGTGTGCACACGGACACACACGGACAGCCACGGACATCCTGTGTGTGCTGACGGACAGCCACGGACGTCCTGTGTGTGCAAGCAGACACCCACAGATGTCCTGTGTGTACAGCCATGGACGGCCACGGATGTCCTGTGTGTGCTGACGGACAGCCACAGACAGCCACAGACGTCCTGTATGTGCTAGCGGACACCCACAGACGTCCTGTGTGTACTGAACAGACAGCCCACCTTACCAAAATCACCCGAACAGTCCACGGGAAGGGCCATCGTGCTGATATGTGTACTAATGGACAGCCACGGACGTCCTGTGTGTGCTGACGGACACACACGGAAAAACACGGATAGCCACAGACGTCCAGTGTGTGTTGATGGACAGCCACGGACAGCCACAGACGTCCTGTGTGTGCTGGCGGACACCCACGGGCGTCCTGTGTGTACTGAACAGATAGCCCACGTGGGCCAATATCACCCGAACAGTCCACAGGAAGGGTCATCGTGCTGAGTCCAAGGACCAACGTGCCGATATGTGTACTGATGGACAGCCACGGACGTCATGTGTGTGCTAATGGACACACACGGACAGCCACAGACATCCTGTGTGTGCTGACGGACAGCCACAAACAGCCACAGACGTCCTGTGTGTGCTGGCGGACACCCACGGATGTAAGACCCGATCCCGGCCGCCTAGGCCGCGGTCGATGCCTCACGTCGCTCGGTCCACTTCCTGGCCAAACCTCTTAATTTTTACCCTTTATTTATAATATCGCCTAAAGGCGAGGGCTAACTTAAACCTTAGCTAAAGACTTCCCTAGTCATTAATAGCATAGATCCTTTCAACAGATAAGCAGCGGATTATTCTCTAGTTAACCATTGGTCTAAAACCAATCTAACCCTTGTCTGGTCGAATCACCTTAGCCTTGGTCAATTTACTCAACTGCCAATTAGCTTAAAGGTCAATCCTAAACCCAAACCAAGCCATACGATTTCGAGGTTCCATTCCCCTAAACCATTCTATCTAGATCTACATAAGTAAATGCTAGATCATACCTTTGCCACATCTATGGAGCTTATTAGCTCATCGGTCCTCCATTGACTCAGATTACTCTTGCTTGACAGCTGGACCACGATCACTCAATGATCTTAGTTAAGGTCCTTATCTTGACTCCTGCATCAAACAACTCCCCTAGGTACTTAGTCATTCAACCAACCATCCCCACAGACATAAGTAACCTTTGAGAAGTCTTCGAAAGGATAAGGATATACATCTGGCCTTTCTTGGCTCATGCACAATCCGAAATCCTTTTTGCCTTATAGGAAATTGTACCAAGTCCATCTTATGGACTGACAAAGTGTAAGATCCGAACCCTGGCCTCTCGACCTGATGGAGTCCGCAGGCTTACTTATTAATTTCTCTGCTTGTTTGATCCATTTTAAGTCTTTTAGTTACTAAGTCATATTCGAATATGAGGTTCATAAACAAAGGAACAGATTGCACAGCGGAATAACAATGTATAAACTTTGTATTACTTAGAAACATGAGATTCAATACACAACTTCTTAACACTCTCATAGACAATCACTAGTTCATCCCTAGCATCATCTAACCACACGTTACACAGCCTCTCACTGACCGAGCCTTCACGGCTCCTTGGCTTGACCAGAACCATCCTTAGTTCCTGAAACCACAACCAGATAAGCATTAATCATAACCGAGAATAGAACGGATTGATTCTACAATGCTTGGCTTGGTTCCTAGAACTTAGATAAACCTCAGTCAACATAATCATAAAACGTATGAACCTACCTACCGTATCCTAAGTCATTCAACCAACCACCCCTTGACTTAGAATCAGATAGATAGTCCAGAATAGATAAACAGAACACACGAACAGATCCGGATCGTCCCCAAAGCCAATCCGTCTATCCGGATAGAATCTAGGTGCGACCGGCCAATGGAGTGTGGCTCAATGGCCTTACGGACTCCCTTACCTGATCCGGCCTTAGGCCTGGATCCAATCGGCCGAGTAAGCCTCAAGCCTAATCCAGAAGGCTTAGCAACCGGTCAGACCTTGCGACTCTACCTTGGCTTAGACAAACCGTGACCTTGTCTTAACTAGACAAGCCATAGGCTGCTCCATAAGGATCGGTCCTAACCTGTCCCGAAAGACACCGTTTGGAACATGCACCCTTTGGCCAATCGTTCCTCTTGGTCCTCGTACCTTTTGATGTTCGCAACCTTTGGTAACTCGTACCTTTTGGTCCCTGACACCCTTTGGCAACTCACAACCTTTGGACACTCATGACTCTTGACAACTCGTGCCCTTTGGGTCATTCCCAACCGTTCGTCCTAACCGCCCAGTCTTGGTGCGATCGGATCATCCTACTAACCGACCCGTGTCTAGGCTAGCGGTTTGGTTATGTTCGGCCTAAGCCTAGGGACGTGTCCCTTGGACTCAACCAACACAACCTTTCGTGTTTAACCAGAGAGAAGAGAAGAGAAACGAATTGAAACAGATAAGGAGAGCCGGATGGGACTTAGGAACCAAGCAGCGCCGCGGTGCGGTCGCATGGACCGTCCGTTCGGTCTGATGGAGCCACGGCCCATCACATACCTTGTGAACCACGTCTGGGTTCTCCATGCTCTTCTCCTTGTCTTGATCTCCCATTCTTGACCGGAGTTAGTTCTCAAACGATCAGAGTCGCCGGAACACAACACCACCACAATCGGCCTTTCTCTTGGCCGGAACTCTCTCTTTCTCTCTTTCTTTCTCTCTACGTTTTTCTCTGAGTATTTTACTCTGGAATTGGATAATGAAATCGACCAGAGAGCCCCCATATTTATAGAAAACGAGGGGGTAAGTCTTGCCCCACGAACAGGCACGACTTGCTAGCGAATGGGCACCATCGGCCAAGAGTTGCCCCCTTTCGGCCACTTGCATCCCTTCGCCCTTTCTGATTGGGTTTGGGGTCGGCCACAAGCCCAACCCACACCCCAGGCCTCCTGGACACAGCCCACGGCCTTGCCCAAGGACCCAACAGCCCATGGCCTCATGGCCGGACCTCACAGCCCGCCACTGACCCGGACCCGGACCATCGGCCTAAAGCCCGGACAGTCCGTCTAGCTGAGATGAGCTGACTCTCAGCTGCCTCAGCTGAGTGAGCTAGTAGTCCAGCTAGTGGAGATGACTTAGTAGGGACTGAGCTGGAGTGAACTGAACCTAGCTTCCTTGAGCTGGCCGAGCTACTCGTCCACTTCGTCCAGCTACCATCTTACTCGTTCTAGCTGTCTCTTAGCTTGTATAAGGTTAAGTATAAGTTTCCTTATGTCCTTAACCTTCTTTCTCGACCATGGAACGCTTGCCTTGATGTCTTAAGACTGGCTTGTACGTTTCCTCGAACCATGGCCGTCCCAACAATCCTATTCAGGATTGGGGGCGTGACACAAAGCTCATTAGATCCTAAGTCAATCAACCAACCATCCTCACATGACTTGGAACTGATGAGTCATCATCTGGCCTGATCGGCCTTGGGACTTAACCCAGACAATAGATATGACTTGTTAATACCAACCGATGCATTCATTAATCAGGTTAGTACTGACACCTTAGACCATCATCCAGAGGTCAGGTCGTCCATACTCAACCATGACCAGATCTTACACGGTCTTCCTTGAACAACCATACTTAGGCTTAGTACTTATGCTCTTCCTTGGCACTCATACTGATCCGGACTGGCACTTGACTCTGACCTTTTTGCAGGGTCTCGGGGGAAGTAGTCTTGACACCATCCTTATCAAAATGCTCTTTCAGACGACTATATATCACTTATGGAGGGAGAGATATGCGAGAAGACACCATACAAGTTGGATGGCAGCAGGTGCTATGTGCTCTGTGATAGACAAGGCGGTGCGAAACCGTATATCATCACTAAAGTATAATGCTGGCCACAAACTCTCAGGTCTAATGCAGTGCTGGTTATATCATACTATATAGATTTTATTCTTCTCATTTTTTGAACTCTTGATTTACGCTTAGGTAGCAAGATAAAGTAGTTTCATATTCTTTTGTAAATGTCTATTCCCTAAAAGGATGAATAAATTTAAAATTTCATCAAAAAAAAAAATATTCGTTTCATAAGTTTGTTATTTGCATTCAAAAAAAAATCATTCATTTTAGTTTATATCATTTTGGTCCAAGCATACATATTTGTTTCCATTTCCAGTTTTTTCATTTCATCCAAAAAACAAAATACAAAAAATATACCATTGTTAGTTTTGCATTTCATATTTTTTTTCCATAGTGTTTATTATCATTTCATATTGTGTCATTTCGATTTTACATTCAGAAAACCAAAAGAATAATCATTTATTGCATAGTTAGTTCATATCGGTTCACATTTGTATAATTCTCGGTTTAGTTTAAATTGCATAATTGCATTTGACTTATTTTGGTTCTGCCAAAACTTCCCATACTTTCACTTGCTCTTTGAGATTATTTTCAGGAAGCAATGGAAGAGGAGGGACACGGCCAAAACCTAAAGACTACATTGAGCCAACAGTCCGCAGCTCTACAAAAGCTCCAACTTCCGAGCTTTCCATAGAGAAAAGAAATCAGGCACAAGTCTAACGTCCAAAGCAACACCAAAGAACCTTGACTTATCAAGGCACCTTTCCATAGAGTCTTCTGGCGTCCTCAATCCCCCTTCCTTCCATTCCAATTCGTTTGCATAGCTTGAGAGAGACATCAGTCTAGCAAGCAACGCACCATCTCAATCCACTTCAATCATCAACTGATTAGGCTGAGAGTGTCTCAAGACCAGCAGCCTAATTCCATCCTATCTATCTTTATTTATCTTGTTTTATCATATTAGAAATCATATCTCATTTGTTTTTGAATTTGTTTTCAGGTTCATAACATGCATTCCATCATATTGCCCATCCGATCATCTCTTTGGTCGACCCATCCTAGCTTCCATCATCCATCTTGGCCACCCTGATTTCCAGCCTGTAACAAATGTGTACTGATGGACAGCCACGGACGTTCTGTGTGTGCTGACGGACAGCCACAGACGTCCTGTGTGTGCTGACGGACACACACGGACGTCCTAAGTGTACTGACGGACACACACGGACGTCCTGTGTGTGCTGACGGAAACAAACAGACGTCCTGCGTGTACTGAACAGACAGCCCACGTGTGCCAAAATCACCCGAACAGTCCACGGGAAGGTCCAGCGTGCTGAGTCAAAGGACCAGCGTGCTGATATGTGTACTGATGGACAGCCACGGACGTCCTGTGTGTGCTGACGGACACACACTGACACACACGGACAGCCACGGACGTCATGTGTGTGCTGGCGGACACCCATGGACGTCCAGTTTGTACTGAACAGACAGCCCACGTGGGCCAAAATCACCCGAACAGTCCACGGGAAGGGCCAGCATGCTGAGTCCAAGGACCAACGTGCTGATATGTGTACTGATGGACAGCCACAGACGTCCTGTGTGTGATGACGGACACAGACGGACAAGCATGGACACACACAGACAGCCACGGACGTCCTGTTTGAGCTGGCGGACACCCACAGACGTCCTGTGTGTACTGAACAGACAGCCCACGTGGGCCAAAATCACCCGAACAGTCCACGGGAAAAGTCAGCGTGTTGAGTCCAAGGACCAACGTGCTGATATGTGTACTGATGGACAGCCACGGACGTCATGTGTGTGCTGACGGACAGACACGGACACACATGGACAGCCACGGATGTCCTGTGTGTGCGGACGGACAGCCACAGACAGCCACGAACGTCCTGTGTGCGCTGGCGGACACCCATGGGCGTCCTGTGTGTACTGAACTGACAGTCAACATGGGCCAAAATCACCCGAACAGTCCACAAGAAGGGTCAGCGTGCTGAGTCCAAGGACCAACGTGCTGATATGTGTACTGATGGACAGCCACGGACGTCCTGTGTGTGCTGACGGACACACACAGACAGCCATGGACATCCTTTGTGTGCTGACGGACAGCCACGGACAGCCACAGACGTCCTGTGTGATCTGGCGGACACCTACGAATGTCCTCTGTGTACTGAACAGACAGCCCACATAGGCCAAAATCACCCGAACAGTCAATGGGAAGGGCCAGCGTGCTAAGTCCAAGGACCAGCGTGCTGATATGTGTACTGATGGACAGCGACGGACGTCCTGTGTGTGCTGATGGACACACACGCACACACACGGACAGCCACAGACGTCCTGTGTGTGCTGACAGACAGCCACAGACAGACACGGACAGCCATGGACGCCCTGTGTGAGCTGGTGGACACCCAAGGACATCTTGTGTGTACTTAAAAGACAGCCCACTTGGGCCAAATTCACCCGAACAGTCCACAAGAAGGGTCAGTGCGCAGAGTCCAAGGACCAACGTGTTGATATGTGCACACACGGACAGCCACGAACGTCCTGTGTGTGCTGACGGACACACACAGACACACACGAACGCACACGGACAGCCACGGACGTCCTGTTCGTGCTGACGGACACCCACGGACGTCCTGTGCGTACTGAACAGACAGCCCACATGGGCCAAAATCACCCGTACTGTCCACGGGAAGGGCCAGCGTGCTGAGTCCAAGGACCAGCGTGCTGATATGTGTACTGATGGACAGCCACAGACAGCCACAGACGTCCTGTGTGTGCTGGCGGCCACCCACGGACATCCTGTGTGTACTGAGCAGACAGCCCACGTGGGCCAAAATCACCCAAACAGTCCACGGGAAGGGCCAGCGTGCTGAGGCCAAGGACCAGCGTGCTTATATCTGTACTGATGGACAGCCACAGACGTTCTGTGTGTGCTGATAGACACACAAGGTTACACACGGATAGCCACGGACGTCCTGTGTGTGCTGACGGACACACACAGACGTCCTGTGTGTACTGAACAGACAGCCCACGTGGGCCAAAATCACCCACACAGCCTAGGGGAAGGGCCAACGTGCTGAGTCCAAGGACCAGTGTGCTGATATGTGTACTGATGGACAGCCACGAACGTCCTGTGTGTGTTGACGGACACACACAGACACTCACGGACAGCCACAGACGTCCTATGTGTGCTGGCGGACACCCATGGACGTCCTGTGTGTACTGAACAGACAGCCCACGTGGGCCAAAATCACCCGAGCAGTCCACGGGAAGGGCCAGCATACTGAGTCCAAGGACCAACGTGCTGATATGTGTACTAATGGACAGCCACAGACGTCCTGTGTGTGCTGACAGACATAGACGGACAAACATGGACACACACGGACAGCCACGGACGCCCTGTGTGTCCTGGCGGACACCCACGGACATCCTGTGTTTACTGAACAGATAGCTCACGTGGGCCAAAATCACCCAAACAGTCCATGGGAAGGGTCAGCGTGCTGAGTCCAAGGACCAGCGTGCTGATATGTGTACTGATGGACAGCCACAGACGTCCTGTGTGTGCTGACGGACACACACGGACACACACGGACAGCCACGGACGTCCTGTGTGTGCTGACGGATAGCCACAGACAGCCACGGGTGTCCTGTGTGTGCTGGCGGACACCTACGGACGTCCTGTGTGTACTGAACAGACAGCCCACTTGGGCCAAATTCACATGAACAGTCCACCAGAAGGGTCAGCGTGCTGAGTCCAAGGACCAACGTGTTGATATGTGCACACACGGACAGCCACGGACGTCCTGTGTGTGCTGCCGGACACACATAGACACACCCGAACACACACAGACAGCCACGGACGTCCTGGGCGTGCTGACGGACACCCACAGACATCCTGTGTGTACCGAACAGACAGCCCACATGGGCCAAAATCACCCATACAGTCCACGGGAAGGGCCAGCGTGCTGAGTCCAAGGACCAGCGTTGATGCGCCTCAGTACATGGATCAGTACATGGAACCAGGCCAGGATGGAGTTCAGGACGATCAGGTCATTCCAACTGATGTTCAGACCGACGATTGTTTCAGACAGACAGATCGAGCCGTGTACAGGATCGACCCGCGCGCAGCCGGATAGGAGCTAAGGCTGGAACCACGTCCAGATGATCAAACTGACCGTACCGGAGGCTATCTTCCCCGACCAACTCGCCAAGCCAAGACTGATGGTCGAGCAAGAACTCACTTGGGTCGAGTGGAAACCGAGACAGACCATAGTCTTTCCCTTTTGGTCCGTCTGATCCAAGCCGAGTGTCACGACGAGCGTACTGATGGATCAGCCGGCCAGTATGATCAGTTCTTGAACTTTGATGATCAAAATTTCTCTAAGGCAAGGATTCTACAACTGTCTAAGGACTTGGGACGTGCTGGACCCAGAATGATGCATGAGCCAGACCCGGCCGACTGTCCAGAACGCGCCCCGTCCATCCTGCTCCTTACCGCGAAGGAACCACTTGGTTCAGACGAACCTGGACGTTAGTCATTTATGGCCAGATCTGGATCTCAAGATATTTTTTACTTCGTCTTTAATTTTCAGATCTAGATCTATCATTAATACTTTTCATGACTTTTTCTACTATAAATATGCAAACACTTCTATCAATAAAATCATTCCATTTTCTTTCAACTTTTTGAGTCTTTACTCTTTGTTCTTTGTTTAGAACTTTTCTAGACGTCCTGTGTGTACTGAACAGACAGCCAACGTAGGCCAAAATCACTCGAACAGTCCACAGGAAGGGTCAGCGTGCTGAGTCCAAGGACCAACATGCTGATATGTACTGATTGACAGCCACAGACGTCATGTGTGTGCTGACGGACACACACTGACAGCCACGGACTTCCTGTGTGTGCTGACGGACAGCCACGGACAGCCACGGATGTCCTGTGTGTGCTAGCGGACACCCACGAACGTCCTGTGTGTACTGAACAGAAAACCGACGTGGGCCAAAATCACCCGAACAGTCCAGGGGAAGGACCAGCGTGTTGATATGTGTACTGATGGACAGCCACAGACATCCTGTGTGTGCTGACGGACACACACGGACAGCCACGGATGTCCTGTGTGTGCTGACGGACAGCCACGAACGTCCTGTGTGTGCTGGCGGACACCCACAGACGTCCTGTGTGTACTGAACAGACAGCCCACGTGGGCCAAATTCACCCGAACAGTCCACAAGAAGGGTCATCATGCTGAGTCCAAGGACCAACGTGCTGAAATGTGTACTGATGGACAGCCACAGACGTCATGTGTGTGCTGACGGACACACTCAGACACACACGAACAGCCACGGACGTCCTGTGTGTGCTGACGGACACCCACGGACGTCCTGTGCGTGCTGTCGGACACCCACGGACGTCCTGTGTGTACTGAACAGACAGCCCATGTGCGCTAAATAACCCGTACAGTCCACGCGAAGGGCCAGCATGCTGAGTCCAAGGACCAGCGTGCTGATATGTGTATTGATGGACAGCCACGGACATCCTGTGTGTGCTGACGGACACACACGGCCAGCCATGAATGTCCTGTGTGTGCTGACGGATAGCCACAGACAGCCACGGACGTCCTGTGTGTGCTGGCGGACACCCACGGACGTCCTGTGTGTACTGAACAGACAGCCCACGTGGGCTAAAATCACCCAAACAGTCCACGGGAAGGGCCAGCGTGCTGAGTCCAAGGACCAGAGTGCTGATATGTGTACTGATGGACAGCCACGAACGTTATGTGTGTGCTGACGGACCCACAAGGACACACACGGACAGCCACAGACGTCCTGTGTGTGCTGGCGGACACACACGGATGTCCTGTGTGTACTGAACAGACAGCCCACGTGGGCCAAAATCACCCGAACAGTCCACGGGAAGGGCCAGCGTGCTGAGTCCAAGGACCAACGTGCTGATATGTGTACTGATGGACAGCCACGGACATCCTGTGTGTGCTGATGGACATAGACGGACAAACACGGACACACACGGACAGCTGCAGACACACACGGACAGCCACAGACGTCATGTGTGTGCTGGCGGACACCCACGGACGTCCTGTGTGTACTGAACAGACAGCTCACGTGGGCTAAAATCACCCAAACATTCCACGAGAAGGGTCAGCGTGCTGAGTCCAAGGACCAACGTGCTGATATGTGTACAGATGGACAGCCACGGATGTCTTGTGTGTGCTGACATACACACACGGACACACACGGACAGCCACGGACGTCCTGTGTGTGCTGGCGGACACACACGGATGTCCTGTGTGTACTGAAGAAACAGCCCACGTGGGCCAAAGTCACCTGAACAGTCCATGGGAAGGGTCAGCGTGCTGAGTCCAAGGACCAACGTGCTGATATGTGTACTGATGGACAGCCACGGATGTCTTGTGTGTGCTGACAGACACACACGGACAGCCACGGACGTCCTGTGTGTGCTGACGGACACCCACGGACGTCCTGGGTGTGCTGACGGACACCCACGGACGTTCTGTATGTACTGAACAGACAGCCCACGTGGGCCAAAATCACCCGAACAGTCTACGGGAAGGTCCAGCGTGCTGAGTCCAAGGACCATCGTGCTGATATGTGTACTGATGGACAGCCACGAACGTCCTGTGTGTCCTGACGGACACACACGGACATACACGGACAGCCACGGACATCTTGTGTGGGCTTACGGACACCCACAGACGTCCTGTTTGTGCTGACGGACACCCATGGACGTCCTGTGTGTACTGAACAGACAGCCCACATGGGCCAAAGTCACCCGAACAGTCCATGGTCAGCGTGCTGAGTCCAAGGACCAACGTGCTGATATGTGTACTGATGGACAGCCACGGATGTCCTGTGTGCGCTGACTGACGCACACGAACACACACAAACACACACGGACAGCCACAGACGTCCTGTGAGTGCGGACGGACAGCCACAGACAGCCACAGACGTCTTGTGTGTGCTGGCGGACACCCACGGACGTCCTGTGTGTACAGAACAGACAGCCCACGTGGGC